>NW_028246898.1:0-65420 GCF_964263255.1 Lissotriton vulgaris | reverse complement strand
CGACTAGTGAGTGAGACTGGAAGACTAGAGAAATTGTCAGCCGAGCAGTGATGCAGAGTGATCGGTGAATTAGCCTGATTGAGCAGTTAGAAGTCACTGACTGAATAAGGCAAATTGGCCACTGAGTGAGATGGGATGACCAGTAAAAGAACGAATCCGAGTCCCCAACTAGTTCTGAGACTGGCTGCCCAGTGACTAAATTAGCATACAATGTAGAGGGATGTTTGTCAATGGATACAGCAGAGAACGACAAATCTAGGACTTGTGAATGTGGTAGCTGGCAATGGATGTCCTATGATGAGAAATAGATCAGGATATCTGAAAAAGAATGAGGCGACAACCCTAGTCAGGAGGACAGGGTGAGCATTGCATGAGGTAGGGAACATGGAACGAGGCAGAATGGACAGTGAATGATACACTGAGCAGAAAATGAGTCAATGGCAAAAAGGGGTGTGGGAAGTTAACCTGGCATATGATGTCCACTATTCTAGTGGGCACCTTGCACCAGTCTAAACTACCCTTATTGATGGGGGTTGTAAAGTCAACCTTATAGACAAGCTATCCTAGTGGTAGCATGGACCAGCAGTCTTAGGCTAAAACTTCAGAGAGCATGTGAAGTCAGCTGTTTTACCAATTATAATCCCTTGAATACCAAATGAAAGGACGCCACACAATGTGTATATATATTAAATATGTATGTATGTATTTATTTCTAACACAACCCCTCTGTACTCTTTATGAAGTCAAAGGTCGAAGTACATCACAAGTTACTCAATTAGCATACGATAAGTTGCACAAATACATTTATGCCCTAGGGTCCTCACAAACCATATACTAAATAAGTGGTATAAGAACCACTTCAGAAATAGTGAATAGGCCTAGGGAATCGCTGGGGCTACACTAAACAAACAAAGGTTAGGAAGTAGGAGACCCATGGGAGACGCATGCAGTGTCTAAACACAGTCGCAAGTTACCATTGACTTATAATGGAGAACGAAGAAGTTACAAAGTTACTATTTAAGGGCACTTCGGGATGGACTACTACAAAACCCCTTTAGACTAGGACACTTCGAGAGTCAAGACCCACAGGAGCACCAGAGTACTCGTTTTACCTCACCCAGAGAAGCCGGGTGCATAGGTGCCTTTTGGTGTTGGGTTTCGTCGATGCTTTCAATGGAGATCTGTAAAGAAGTGCTGCAGGTGGCCAGTGGAAGAGTGTCCAGGTGGATCCAAGATGTGAAGAACCTGAAAGCAGAGGGGACAGACAGTTAGATTCATCATAGTGCAGTTTTGCGAGTCCTTAACAGCGATTATTAAGGAAGAGCTATTAAGGACTTGCAAAACGGGATTCATGTAGGAATCGCTAAATAAATTGCGATTCCTACAGCTTCCTTATTTGCGATTAGCAAATTGCTAATCGCAAATAAGGAATAACTCCCCATTCATTCCTATAGGCCTAAGGCCCATAGGAATGAATGGGGAGTTATTCCTTATTTGCGATTAGCAATTTGCTAATCGCAAATAAGGATGTGATTTCAAGGGTGCCAGGGTTGTCCAAAGGACACCCTGTAGCACCCCTGAAATGTAATCTACATTGGTGTTGCGCACACACATGTCCAAAGGACATGTGTGTGTGTAACATGCAACTTAGAAAAATGCATTTAAATGCATTTTTCTAAGTTTTCGCTATTTACCACGAGGTTTGCCCTCGCGGTAAATAGCGGCCCAAGATTGCGAATTCACAATTTTAAAATGGTTCATGAATTGCATTTAAATGAATCTCAAATAGAGATTCCTTAAATGCAATTCCTCGCAAATGTGCAAATTCTTTAATAGCGAATTTTGCATTTGGGATGATGAATCCCAAATGCAAAAATTGTACTCGCAAAGGGCCAGATTCTCAGAATCTGGCCCTTTGCGAGCCCATTTTTCGTTGATGAATCTAGCTGAGAGTCTGGGTCACTAGCCAGTGACCAGGAACGAACCAGGCGATGTCGCGATGATCTCAGGTGAAGAGGTGAAGCTTGTCTCTGCATCCACGAGGACCAGGAGGCATCGACCACAACCAGGAGCTGGATTCGAGCTGTCCCACAAAGGATCTAGTTGACTGCGGTGTAGGTATCCGGAATGCACCCAACAAGCCTTGGCAAATGCAATCCACGCAGGAAGTGAAGATTGGCTTCGGAGCAGACCAGCAAGGTCTGAGGAGCTTCTCCTTAGCAGGGAAGCTGGAGCAAGCCTGGAACAACCAGGAAAGTAGTTTGGTTTCAAAGGTTTGTCTTCAAGGGGCTCACTAGCCAGCGGGCAACAACTGGGAAGACACGTTGAGCTGAAATGCAAGAGCGGGTTCCACTCGGCACTCGTGGAATGTGAAGGGCTGAACTTTGGTGCAGATGGCGCTTGAGTCTGGGGCTTCTTGTACTCCAATGCACAACTGCGAGTTACCTCAGGAGTCGATGCAGTTAGCAAAATGCAGGATGACAGGGTGTCCAGTCCCCAGTGGCGTAACGAAACTTGAGGGGGCCTCCCTGCAAAGTGCCAGGAGTGGTCCACTTCTGGACATACTCTGGAGCTCGCAGGCCAGAATATTGTACTGAGGGGGCCTCATAGAGTTTGGGAACCCCAGCACTGCGGGGCCTGTAGGAGCCTTTGTTACGCCACTGCCAATCCTACATCTCTTGTGTCCGCCACAGGTCTCAGCTTTGCTGTGGATGTGAGTCGGAGTTAGAAAAGTGTGAGAGTCCAGTTCCTGTGTCGCTGAGTGTTCGGGTTCAGGCGGGAGCGTCGGCAAAGCAGACCGGAAAGTTACTGGTGGTGCCTGTTTGCACAGGGTGGTCACTCCTTGACCACAAGGGAGATGCCTTCAGTCTTCTAGTCAGAATAGATATTTGAAGGTCCAAGAGTTCTGTATCAAAGTTTCGTTCCAGGATAATCTAAAGTCCTGGGGACTCAGCTCCTATCTTTATACTAAGAAAATAGGCTGGATTACCTGCTAGGTCCCTCCTATGGGTTGACCTGTGAAGGGGGTGGTTACACCCTTTTCCCTTTGTCCAGATTTGCGTCGGAGTGGGGCTGGAGTGCTCCAGCAACTGGTTTGAACCGGTCTATGCATGGAGCACCTTTGTGTGCCCCAGGCAGTGTCTCAAAAAGCATCTGCTGATGCAGCCCTCCCTGTCCCAATGCACATCAGCCAGTCTGGGGAGGTGCTGGCATCTCCCTTGACAGGAAACCTATTGTCCAGGCCTTCCCTGCCGGGGTTTCGTCCAGCAGCAGGAGGTCAGACTTGTGTCTGCAGCAGCAGCATCCATTTTGTGATGCGGGGGCTCTGTTTAACTTTAACTGGGGTAAAGCAGTACCATACATGTCTTTTCCCTCTAGAAGGGTGGAATGCTACCCCCGCTGCCAGAATTGGTGGGGGTGGGGTAGTATTCCAAAGTGCTTGACACCTTACACGACATGTTTTGATAAAGCCATAGGAGTGACTTATAGGTGCATATGTGTCTATATATATATGGGTAGATATAGATATACTATATCTAAGTAAGGGGCGATTACACCACCTTACCCAAGCTGAGTGATCAGCCAGTGGTGTCAGTTTGGATGGCCAGTCAGGGGTGGCATAATACATGCTGCAGCCCCTGGTAGGCCTTGGATGCACCTATGGTACACTATACAGGCACTCACAAAGGTGACCCAATACCCAACCAGGTATGTACCTAAAGTACATGGTATCAATTTAGAGAGAGAACAGCTGGGCTGTGGGTCTGATTAGCAGGCCCACAGCCACACTAAAGTCAAAAAACCAGAGAATCACAGCAAAACGTGGGGGTGATCATAGAAAGCAGACTCTACTCTCCTTCAAGGGGCATTATGAAGAGTGAGGGAAGAATGCTAAAGAGTGAAAAAGGTGTTCAGCAGTGAATAAGATGGTCAGAATAGTGAATGAGATACTGAGCAGAATATAAGATGGGATAAGGGAGTGTGCATGGCACGGAGCCGTGAATGAGTCTGTGTCAATTTACTGGGCAGAGCAACCATTGAATTGCGGCAGGCATGGAAGTAAATGAGTTAGACCATGGGTACTCGCAAACATTTTGTCAAGGGCCACAAAGTATGGTCAGTGATGTGACAAGGGCCGCATCAATGCCCGCAGGCTGGCAATTGGGGTTGGGGGGGCTGTAAGGCGGGGTTAGGGGAAGCGAAGCATATACATCTAGTGGCTGAATTGCACAATGTGAAACCAGAAAGCCTGAGATTAATCCCAGCTTCCCCCTTTACCAAATTGTGTGCAGTGAAATACACGTTCTGAAGAGATGTTATCATATTTGTACACTTTTGCTGCAAGACAGCTTTGAAAATGAAGGTGTTCCTAAATTTAAGTGGAGCAGGACAACTGAGTTACTTACTTTTTTTAAACTTCAATTAAGCTTTAAACGAAAGTTTGCCTGTATGTTTAACATCTTTTTAATGTTAGTGTTGAGTTCAGTAAACAGCAGCCCAGGGTTGTTGTTTGTCAGGGGTCCACACGTAATCAATCGCTCAATCAATCAGAGTACTTGTAAAGCATGCTACTTACCCGTGAGGGTCTCAAGGTCCTGAGGGGAGGGGGTGCCGCTACTGCTCGAAGAGCCAGGTCTTGAGGAGTCTTCTGAAGACGAGTATGTCTTGGGTCTGCCGTAGGTAGGTTGGGAGGGCGTTCCAGGTATTGGCGGGGAGGTAGGAGAAGGATCTGCCACAGGAGGTCGTTTGTTGGATGCGGGGGACAGCAGCGAGGGCGAGGCTGGTGGAGCAGAGCTGTCAGGTGGGGGTGTAGAAGCTGAGTCTGCTGTTCTGGTAGGCTGGTCCGGCGTTGTGGAGTGCCTTGTGTGCGTGGGTGAGGAGCTTGAAGGACACTCTTGTCGACGGGGAGCCAGTGTAGGTCTCTCAGGTGGGGGGTGATGTGGCTGCGACAGGGGACATTGACGATCAGTCAGGCGGAGGCGTTTTGGATGCGCCGTAGTCGTCATAGGTGTTTGGCTGTGATTCCTGCGTAGAGTACGTTGCCGTAGTCCAGTCTGCTGCTGACGAGGGCCTGTGTCAGGTTCTTCTTGTTTCGGTCGGGATCCACCTGTAAATTCTGCAGAGCATGCAGAGGGTGTTGTAGCAGGAGGAGGAGACTGCGTTGACCTGTTTAGAGATGGAGAGAAAGGAGTCGAGGATGAATCCTACGCTGCGTGCATGGTGGGTGGGTGTCGGTGCTGTTTTCAGTGTGGTTGGCAACCAGGAGTCGTCCCAGGCTGAGGGGGTGGGTCCGAGGATGAGAAGCTCTATCTTTTCCTAGTACAGCTTCCGCCGGCTGTTCTTCATCCAGTCGATGACGGCCTTCATTCGCTCATGGAGGTTGGTTTTGGCATTGTGCGGGTCCTTGGTGAGGGAGAGGATGAGCTGGGTGTCGTTGGCGTAGGATATGATATTGAGGTCGTGTTGGTGGGCCACTTGTGCGAGGGGGGCCATGTAGACGTTAAACAGTGTCGGGCTGAGGGATGAGCCCTGGGGGATGACGCAGATGATGTTGGTGGCCTCGGTTCGGAAGGGCGGGAGGCCAGGAGGGCTGCATATAGCCCCTGGACCATACTTTGAGCATCACTGAGTTAGACTGAGGGTTGAATGAGGCATCGGGCAGAGAGTGAGGCAGTGAGCAGTGATGGGATGGCCTGAGGAGTCAATAAGGCAATGAGCATTGAATGTGGGCATGTTGAGTGAATGGAGCAAGGCAATAATTGTATGGAAATGTATATGGTGGGCTTAACATTGAATGAGGGTCGTTGAGCAACAAATCAGAGCAACCGATTGATGCAAACTGACCAGTATATGCGACACATTGTGCATTAATTGAAGAAAGAACAGCACAGCACTTCAGGTAATTTCATGTTTCATAATAACCATCATTATTCATGAGACTGTAGTAGAGAGGGTGCTATTGGGCTTGCTGCAGAAATCTGAAGATAACCTGAAGGTTAGGTGTGGCTACTGGCTTGGCTATCTCAGCCTTTCATCATAGTGACTTTGTTAAACTGTGACCCATCCAACCCCCTGAACAGAGCGGCAGTGTACATACTTCATTTTGCCCATTTAGGTATATCTTTTACTGATCAATCCCTAGAGATGCATTCAGTCGTCACTGTGTGACCGATTGGATTAATCAAGTTTAGGGAAAGATTTGTTAGTCTAAATTGATGCTTTGAGAATATTTGAGCTTTTGCATCCATGCTAGTGATCACACCTCTTTCCTTCTCACAAATATATATAGATTTCTCACATTACAGAGCTCCCAACTGAGTACCTGTGAACTAATGACTTCTTAAATGTGGCTCAATTGTGTCGGGATAGGGGGATATTGGAATGGTTCATGCCTGCTACTTTCTCTTGCCTCCCTCCCACCCTCCTCGCTGTGTACCTTCCTGCTAACCTACGCCAACAGTTATGAAGCATTGATAGATTGGTATAGCAATGTTTCCATGTGGCTGCCAAACATTGTGCAACTAAATGATGAAGTTTGAGCCACAATGACCCTGCTCCTCCAGCCATTCCAGGCTGCTACAAAGTCTTCTCTGTGCCACTACCGAACCTTGTACTGGGTGGAGAATGAGTTTTCCTTTGCTGCCCGTGACTTTGACTTCCCCTCAGATCTGTTCACCATAGAAAGTCAGTAAAACTCACACTTCTGGCAGCCAGTGCTTCTTTTCTGTTGTGTGCTCAAGTCAGTCCACAGAGTTATCCAAGAGCCTTTTTTACTTACCCACTGCCTGCCAGATGAGTGAGTGGACTGCAATCTTCTAAAATCTACAGTGTAATAATATTACATTGTTTGAAGTATTTGTTTTGTTGACAGCATTGCACGGAAACACACTACAGGAGTAGCATCGCCATACGAGTCTAGGTGGGTACACAGTGGGACACGGGGATTAAGAGCCTCAGCTGGAACGTCAAAGGGCTAGGGGGTAAAATCAAGCGTAGCATGGTCCTACAGTACATCAAGATGCAAGGCCCAGACTTTGTTCTCCTACAGGAGACACACTTGGTTGGAAATGTGTGTAAGGCTATGAATAGGGGAGGATATAAGCTGGATTTACGACTGGGCCGCGGGGAGTGGGCATATTACTTAAAAACTAATTTACCTTCGCTCTGTACTCCTCATAGTCCAATAACAGGGGCAGATATATAGGTATTTCTGGTGTCTGGGAGGGCAGAACCGTCACATTTGTTTCAATATATGTCCCCCCTGGCACTCAGAGCGACACATTTAAAGATCTAGGCTCAATAGTATTGACATTTCTCGAAGGTCTACTCCTGTTGGGGGGGCGACTTCAACGCGGTGGTGTCTGACACACTGGAAGGTCACCCTCCGCGGGACATCAGACCTGCACATCAATGGTTGCCTGACTTTTTAGATGCCATGGGACTAGTAGATGGTTGGAGGACATATTACTCAGACAGGGCTCAGTATTCCTACCAGTTGGTTGCCCATTGTAGTCTCTCTCGAATTGATTATATACTTGTTCCTGCTGCTCTTGCACTAGACATACGAGAGATACAATATCTGAGTTGAGGTATTTCGGATCATTCACTGATTTGGACGCAAGTAGTCCTGGGCCAGAGGAGAGTGGGGAAGATTGCCCCCATTAACCCACGGTACCTCCGAAAGTACAGTCCTATACTTTCATGAAAACGAGGGCAAGGTGGAGTCCTCCCAAATATTGTGGGAAGCCTATAAGTCCATGATCCGCGGACAAGCCCTGTCGCTGATTGCAGACAAGAAAAAGAGAAGCAGAAAGAATTGATAAAGGTAGAGGACGAAGTACTCAGGCTAGAGAGTGATTTAGAAAAATGAGTTACCCCCAAGAAGCTGCACCTCTTGCAGCTCAAACAAGACGAACACAAAGCCATTGCAACAGACAGAGCCAAAGTCCAAGGAAGGGAAACACAAAACAAGATCTAAGAGTACGGGAACAAGGCAGGGAAGCTGATAGGATGGCTAGATAGGAAGGAATGGACTAGCAGCCTGGTCCCTGAGCTTCATGTAGAGGGAATTGGCCTGGTCACTGAACCCCAGGAAATCGCTGACCGATTTGCTGTATACTAGCAAATGATATATGGTGCGAAAGGGAAACACTCATTTGAAGAGAACTGCTCTCTGATCCGAGATATCTTACTACCCACACTGACAACCGATGATAGGGAATATCTGGAGTCTGACTTCACTAATGAAGAGGTAGCCCAAGCGATACGAGCGATGCCTTCTGTGAAAGCATCGTGTCCCAACGGCCTTCCAGTCGAACTCTACAAACTTAGGCCAGACAAAATAGCCCCATATCTCCATTCGATGTTTAAAGACAGCAGGTGTGAGAAGTTGGCCGGACATATGATGTCCACTATTCTAGTGGGCACCTTGCACCATTCCAAACAAGCCTTATTGTTGGTAAGTTTAAGACAACCTTTATAGAAAGCTATCCAAGTGGTAGCTGTGGAGAGCAGGCTTCAGGCGAAGTCGTAATGTAATGTAAATCAGCTTGTTTTACCAGTCTATAATCTCTTAAATGATCACATGAAAGAGCACCACACCAGGTATATATATATAAAATAGATGTATTTATTCTAAAACACACCCCTCTAGTCTCTTTATGAGGCTAGAGGCAAATGTACAATACAAGAACTTAAATAGTACACAGCAAATTAGCACAGTATACGTTTTGCCCTATGGGCCTCACAAACCATATACTAAGAAAGTGACATAAGGACCACATGAGGAATAGAAGCTAGGCCCTGGAGAACCATTGGAGCAACCAGGAACAACCCAAGGTAGGGACACAGGAGACTCACGGGGGACGCGTGCAGTGTCTAAACACAGCCGCAAATCACCATTGACTTCTATGGAGAAAGTTAAAGTTACGAGTTTAAAGATTAAGGACACTTAGGAGTGGACTACGGTGGAACCCCTTCAGTACTCGCCACTTGGAGAATCAAGACCCACGGGAGCACTAAAGTACTCGTGTTACCTCCCCCAGGGAAGCCGGGTGCATAGGTGTCCTTTCGTGTCTGGGCTCGTCGTCGTTTCCTATGGAGAGCTGCAAAGACGAGCTGCAGGCGACCAGGAGAAAAGTGTCCGGATTGATCCAAGGGTGGATCGGAGATCTGAAGAACCTGAAAGCAGAGGGGACAGAGTCTGGGTCACTAACCAGTGACCAGGATGGCGACAAGAGGATGCCAGCCGATGTCGGGTGCTTTCAAGTGAAGTAGGTGAAGCTTGACTCTTCAGCCACGAGCTGTCCCACAAAGGATGTCGAGTGTCGGTATCCATATTGGACCGAACCAGCCTTGGCAACAGCAACCCATACAAAATGACAAGATTGGCTTTGGTGCAGATCAACAAGGTCTGAGGGATTCAACCTGTGGATGGGAGTCAGGGCACGTCTCGAGCAACCAGAAAAACCCAGGAAATAAAGTAGATTCCTTTATGGGGACCCACTAGCCAATGGACTAGAGACCGTGAAGGCGCCTCAAGTGGAATTGATGAAAGCTGGCCCACGGAACACTCGTGGAGTGTAGGCCTACATTCTTCTATGCAAAAGGTGCTCAGGGCTTGGACTACAAGCAGCCTAATGCACAACTTCTGGAAAGCTCGGGAAGTTGATGCACTAGCAGATGTGTAGGATTTCCAGGAATTCCTGGTCCCACGTCTCTCGTGAAAGCTACAGGTCTCAGCTACGCTGGGGACTCGTGTCAGCCATGGAGATGTCTGGAAGTCTATGTCCTGTGTCGCACATTCTTCGGGATCCGGCGAGAGCCTCAAAAATGTACACTGGCAAGATGCTTTTTTGGTGCATGTTTGAACAGGGGAGTCACTCCTTGAACCCAAGAGAGATTTCCTCCATCTTTCAGTCGATATGGAATGTCGAAGGTCCAAGAGTTCTGTTTCAGAATTTTGTGCAGGGTAATCTAAAGTCCTAGGGACTGGGTTCCTATACTTATACTAAGTTTAGGGGATGGACTAACTCTAAGATCCCACCTATGGGAGGACCTGGTGAGGGGGTGGTTACACCCCTTCTCCTTTGTCCAGTTTTGCACCAGAGCTGGGCTGAGTGCCCCAGCAACTGATTTGAACTGGAAAATGCATGGGACACCTTGTGTGCCCCAGGCAGTGTCTGAAAAGCATTCACTGAATGCAACCTACCCTGCCCCAATAAACTAAAGCCTTTCTCGGGAGGTGCTAGCACCTCCCTGGACAGGAAACCTATTGTCCAGGCCTCCCCTGCTGGAGTTTTGTCCAGAAGCAGGAGGTCAGACTCATATCTGTGGCAGCAGCATCCAGTTTCTGATGCTGGGGCTCTTTTAAACTATTACCGGGAAAGTAAGTGTGTACATGTCTTCTCCCTCTAGATGGGTGGAATGCTATCCCCGCCGCCAGAACTGGTGGGGGGGGGGGGGTAGTATTCCAAAGTGTTTGACACCAAACACGACATGTTTTGATAAAGCCAAACCAAAGTTAGCATTAACCGCGGCGATTAAAATGCACTTAAGAGCATATGGTATGGCCATATCACAGAAAAGCTATAAGGAAGGGATTTTGAAAGCTGCAGGGGGGCTCAACTCATGCTAGGGCACCCTCTCACACAAAACCAAGCACTCTGCCTTCAGGATTGCCAAGGCCTGCCATAGGAATGACTTGTAGGTTAATATGTGTCTGTTTTAAATGGTAGATATAGGTATACTATATCTCAGTAAGGGGTGCTTACACCACCTCACCCAGGCTGCAAGTGCAGACCCGTGGTGCCAATTGGAAGGCTTACAAGGGGTGGCATAATACATGCTTAAGCCCCTGGTAGGCCTCTGGGGTACCTATGCCCTTGGTACCTAAGGGACCATATACTAGGGACTCACAAGGGTAACCCAGTAACCAATCTGGAGCGTACCTAATGTACATACAATTAATTTAGAGAGAGAACAGCTAGGCTGTGGTCCTGATTAGCAGGGCCACAGCCAGACTAAAGTCGATAAACGAGTGAAACACAGCAAAAAGTTGGGGTAACCATAGTAAGCAGATCCTACTCTCCTGCACCAGGGACAAGGGAGTTCTCCCCTTGGACCAAAGGATAGCAATAAAGTGGTTATTCATAAGGAAGGGAAACCTAGAACTAGTTATGCCTCCTATAGGCCGATATCCCTACTCAACGCAGAACCCAAAATCCTCACAAAGATCCTGGTGATCAGGTTGGTAAAAGTGATAGATAGTTTAATGCATCCTGACCAATCGGATTTCATGCCGCACCGTAATACAGCCTTGAACCTGCGCAGAGTACATTGGGTATTGGGCAGAGTGGAAACCATCCAAGAGCCGGCGGTCCTAGTCTTGCTGGACATCACCTTGGGGTTTAACATGGTGGAGTGGCCGTACCTGTTCACTGTCCTGAATAAGATGGGTTTTGGACCCAGCTTCGTGAGTTGGGTACAATCATTGTCCTCAAAACCCTTGGCTCAAGTAGTGGTGTACAACCACTTGTCACCAGCCTTCCAATTGCAACGGGGCACAAGACAGGGATGTCCATTGTCCCCCTTATTATTTGCTCCGGCCCTGGAGCCTCTCGCTGCGAGGAGCCACAAGGACCCAATAGTTCATGGTGTGCTCTGGTCAGCAGATTGGGAGGACAAAATATCCTTATATGCTGATGATATTCTGTTGTATTTAACTTCCCTGAAGGCTTTCTTGATATGTTTATGTGATATCCTTGCAGTGTTTGCAGATATTCCGGCTTTACTACAAATCGAGTAGTCTATGTCCTACGGGGGGATCCTCCCACCCTTCCAGGGAACTGCCCACTCCAGATAGCGACTGAGGACTTTTAATACTTGGGAATCTTTGTCTCCCTAAGTCCCTTGACCCGTTTTACACGCAACCTCCTACAACCTATACAAAGATTGAAAAAGGATATAAACATTGGAAGGCATTGCCTCTCTCATTGTTGGGTAAAGCCGCCCTTTTTTAAAATGAATATTTACAACAAGGGGTGGTGAGGGACAGAGTCTCTGAATTAAGCAGAAGGCTCTCACCCAGTCAAAAGATCAGGGCTAGATCCAACACCGTTTTTTAGCTCACTGCACCATCCCAGTTTCAGAACCTGGCTGTATGCAAATTAGTCTGTTCCTGTCCCAGTGCATGATGGGAACAGGGCAAACCCCCTTTTTGTAAATCCTTTTTTAAAATGAAGGCCCTACCCCGCTTCCTTTACGCCCTGCAGAATATGTTAGATCCAGTCCCAGCATTGTATTTTACGGAAATAGAGGGTCTGCAGACGGATCTTCTGTGGGATGGGAAACCTCATATTGCACTTACCAAACTCATCCTGAACTAGTTTGATGGAGGCATCAGCCTCCCCTATATTAAAAAAGTATTATTGGTCAGCCCAATTGGCGGCCATAAACCAGGTGACCTATAGGAAATTGGGTGATCCTGGATACACCATGGATAGATGGATCCTCCCCGGGGGAGACTATGGCATGGCACTTTATTCCAAACCTGTTAAACATCACTTAACGGGGCCGACTGCGCATGCAGTACATGTTTGGCATGTAGTGAATAAGTATCTGGGGTGGGAGGGGCGACTTACCCTGGCAACCCCTTTTTGGAACTCCAAAAAGCTGGGGAGCTTGTGGCAAACCAAGGGTTTTGATAAATTGGACCTGATTGGGATATCCCAGATTAAAGATCTCTGGGTCAGGGATGCAATTGTCTCCTTCACTTTACTCCAGACGCAATATAGCCTGGCAGAAACAGAACATTATAGATATCTACAGGTCCGCCATGCCCTTCACACACACCATACCTCGAAATCTGTCCTCCCGCCGACCTCCCCATTGGAAGACAGGATTCTTGATGGCCATCTGCAAGAAAATATTTACAACAAGGGGTGGTGAGGGACAGAGTCTCTGAATTAAACAGAATACTCTCACCCAGTCAAGAGATCAGGGCTAGATCCAACACCGTTTTTGAGCTCACTGCACCATCCCAGTTTCAGAACCTGGCTGTATGCAAATTAGTCTGTGCCTGTCCCAGTGCATGATGGGAACAGGGCAAACCAAACTACAAAAGCCAATTCTTACACTGGGAAGGAAACAAGCTACCGGGGACCGGTTTCTGGCATTTCAGCCTCTTCGGCCCGGCTTGCTTGAATCCTGATGGTGCAATGAGCAAGGGACTCACATCTGAGTATACCCTTCCACGCTTAGGGTGGACAAAAATATTTACAACAAGGGGTGGTGAGGGACAGAGTCTCTGAATTAAACAGAATACTCTCACCCAGTCAAGAGATCAGGGCTAGATCCAACACCGTTTTTTAGCTCACTGCACCATCCCAGTTTCAGAACCTGGCTGTATGCAAATTAGTCTGTGCCTGTCCCAGTGCATGATGGGAACAGGGCAAACCAAACTACAAAAGCCAATTCTTACACTGGGAAGGAAACAAGCTACCGGGGACCGGTTTCTGGCATTTCAGCCTCTTCGGCCCGGCTTGCTTGAATCCTGATGGTGCAATGAGCAAGGGACTCACATCTGAGTATACCCTTCCACGCTTAGGGTGGACAAAAATATTTACAACAAGGGGTGGTGAGGGACAGAGTCTCTGAATTAAACAGAATACTCTCACCCAGTCAAGAGATCAGGGCTAGATCCAACACCGTTTTTTAGCTCACTGCACCATCCCAGTTTCAGAACCTGGCTGTATGCAAATTAGTCTGTGCCTGTCCCAGTGCATGATGGGAACAGGGCAAACCAAACTACAAAAGCTGCAAGAAAAGACTATCTCATTGCTATATATAAAAAGCTAATTAACAACATGGAGGATCCACTTCATTCACTCAGGAAAATTGGAGAGAGATGGGCTGGAGCTAGACGAGGAAGTCTGGCAGGTCGCAATCTCCTCCCCAAGGGAGGTGGTGATCCAGGCACGACTGCGGTTGGTACAGCTTAAGATTCTCCACAGAGTATATGTAGATGGCCTCCGATTGGTTCGTATGGGTAGAGCAGAGAGTGGGGAGTGCAGCAGTGGATGTGGGAGGGAAGGCAACTTTTTCCATATTTTATGGGAGTGTGAACATGTACACACTTATTGGGACGCTATACACCACACACTTAGTGAGGTCCTAACAATAGAATTGCGCCCTGAAGTTCGAAGATGCCATTTGAACATCTGGGAGCCAACTGACCTCAACTCAAGCACTAAGCAATGGGCAAAACTAGCCATAATGATTGCATAAAGAAATGTTGTGCAGAACTGGGGCGCCCGTCAAGTGCCTAGGATTGGGAAGTGGAGGGATGATTTAGACTGGTGCATGTTTCGCGAAAAGTCAGTCTATGTAGCCAGGGGATGTCCCGGGAAATGGAACAGGGTTTGGGGATCGTGGAACTCTTACAGGGAAGACATATGCACCCCGCTGGCACCGCAAGAAGAAGACGTGCACCTCACGCCCCCCTAAGTGTTGTACATGTTGCACTGTGTACCAGAAATTCTGTTTACTAGTTCAAATGCCTGATATTTATGCTGTCTCCTAATTGTGTATAATAATCGCTTGATATGTCGATGTTCTATAATAAAAAGAATTTAAAAAAAAATCTTCTACAATCTAGGCACCGAAAATTCAGTTTACGGGATGGAATGGCAACATTTCTTGCTTGGCCTTGTCAGCCAGCTCCTGAAAGTATCGTAAAAAGCATGTCCTAGCATAAAACAAAAAATAAATGCTAACAAAGAAAGTGACCAGATTAGGGTCACCCGGGGCACTCACGACCACCTCTCAGCCTTCCATACAATTGAAGAGTCAGTCAAACAGTAGAGAATACAACCAAGGTATTTATTAGTATTGCGCTCGAGCAGAGTCCAGTCTGACTAGCCTCCTAAGATGCTACCGAGGGGACTGACCCTCACTAACATTACATCAGATATTATACATTTCCAATGCCCAGCGGGACCCGCCCAAAACTGGCAATTTCCAGTTGGAGCAGTTTAACAAAGGAGTCATAGAAGATGAGCTACACTCCTGGAATCGGGGATATATTATCTCAGCCTCAAGTTTACTCTGTCTGTGCCCGCCACTGTGAGCATGAGAACAGGCGATCTAACAAAGAAGGTATGCGAAGGCACATTAATGTATTCAGTGAAGCAACGAAGCTCAGACTTGGAGAAATAAATAAAAAAAGTCAAAGCTGCTTTCTGCTGAGGCAGACAAAATGAGACAGAAGTTAGTTTCGATCATCACATAAAATTGTGGCTAAATGCAAAATGGTGCCGTAAATGCTAATTTAAGCATAATGCTAATAGGAGGAGTCAATTGGAAATATTTTCCAGTCCAACAATCATCAGTCACTCATTAAACGCTGCAGCCACTACAATTTATTCAAGAAGCTGTACTTTGAAGAAAATCGTTTTCAAGATAATTCTCCCCAAAAAAACGTGATATATGTATGCATAACAAATGCCATGTGTACAATGATCCTGTATTGCCAACTAAGTGTTCTGGTGACATTTATAAACTACTCAGCTTTCAGCATTGTGGTTTATTTAGAATGTCCCCAGAAACCCTCGATGTCGCCATGCAATATTGAACCATTTCACACATTCACCCGAAATATATATAAACTTACAAATACAATAAGTTATAAGTCAATAAAAAAAAATATTTTCAAAGCAGAGGTCTGACTAAACCATGACTACTAATATATAGAGTTAAAGTAGAGCTACGATTATGAGTTCAAAACAAAAATATAGAGACATTTGCAAAGTATGCTTAGGGCCTCAATTCATAACTCACACAACAGCAATATAAACCCAAACTTGTACACCAAATGCAAAGCTCATGGCCTCAAACTTGATGAGACAATCAAGATAACATATGTTGCACATAATCTTACCAATGAGATTGCCAACGACAATAATGAAAGCACTATGAACAAAACAAGTATGAATCTACTGAGCTATTGGTTTGAGTATGCCTTGTTATTTAATTAAATTGTGCTTTTAGGTGTTGTTCTGTGTCAGTATAAATATTGTGAGGTCACCATCATTGCACTGGTGTGCAAGCTAAAGTTTGCATGGCTGTTATGCGAGTTATGGAGTCGAATCCTAACCATAACAAGATTTCTAGAATTTAACACCTTCAAGCCACATTTTAAACTAATTACTCAAAACATACTGAAAGGATTTAAAACGAACCAAGGAATTGCACTTCCTTGAGTAAAATTCTACTTTCATGCTGAGTTTGGTGGAATTCCATTTAGTCCTTTTTGTATCAGAGTGCAATGACTCCATTGGGAATTAGAATCCAAAGCGCCACTTTTTTGATCCCCTCACCCATACATTTAATGAACGTGTATGAACCATAACATGCCAAGCCCAAAGACAATACCATTTTGGAAAGTTTTGTGCAGATTAGCAAACTGTGCCAAAGCTATTAAGAAAAAAAGAAAATCCATCGAAACTCTGATCTAACTGTAACTGTTTCCAGTTTATAATATATAATAAATATCATGCTAACCTTCTTTGCCTAGCATTTAGCAAATAAAGAACGTCCCTGCCTGCTCGGTGTCCGTGATCATGGTGTCACAATGGGAGCCCGCCTGCCTCGCAAGACTCTTCTTTAAGCATGCTATTCTGACAGTCTGCTCAACTCAAGCCTACTACCGGCAGTCTCCACTGGACTGAAACAGTAACTGCCTCTCTTCCAGCTTGGGCCACTATGCCATCCAATTGTTTCGAGACTTTGCAGTGATGCCAGTGCCCGTGAGGAGGAAAGTCCCACACTCCACAAATGGTTCTGCATCTCTGCCCATCTTTATCTTCGGATGGTCTTCTAGACTCTGGTCTCCAGAAACAACGGTGCAGAAGTAAACATTCATCTAGCTCTGCATTCAAGAGAAAGTCTCGACTGGGCAGCCTTTCAAGTTCTGCTGAACACAAGATGATAGTAATATGTTTTATTTCCTTTAATCGTGGGATATTGCGAAGCACTAGTAGCCTCGCTGCACTGTTTTATGGACCATAAGCCCAGCTTTCAACTAAATGATCACAGACGTTTTCGCACACATCACATCTCTTAGGTTGTGTGCCTGAGGTTTTCCCTTTCTGTCATTAGCAGGTGAGCACTGCTGAGTAAATATGATGTACTAAAATGCTATCAGATCCTCAAGACTTTCTCTCATTAGTTTTCTAATTATCATTAACCCTACATTGGCTTTTACAACACCTTTAGTTACCCACTCTGAACCCTTTTTTATTCCTTATGCACATTGCATTTAATCTGGATTGAATCTAGATATTTGATCTGACATAAATCATTGGTTTGTATCAATTCTCCTACACCACTTTGCTACCAAGCCAGGTGACCAATTGTTCTCTCAACTCACGCACGCTTCGAACTCCGCCCACAAATAGTGACACTTATTACCTAAAACTCATCTTACCAATTTCATAAGAACCGCACCCAAGACACAATACTCAAGTAACCACCACTAATGTTACGCCCCATCACTGTATTGTCAACCACTATGCCTTCTCTTCTGAACACCAGAAAAGTCTACTACCACTGTACTACAGCTAAAAAACGTAATCCTACAATCACTGTGCTTTCACATTGCACACCTCTACATTATTAAACTATATTCTTCAAAATATATTCACTCATACTGCTTTTCTATATAATGAGTCATGGCACTGTTTTAACAATTACCACTTTCGATACTCTTTTCTACCTTTAATCCCTCTGGGAAGGATTTCTAGCTATATTCAGTTTATAAGTGCACTGGGGGTCTAAAGCAGAAAACGTATTTTTACAGTTTATCTCCCATATTGCCGCTTTTTAGGTCTCGCCTATTCTATCCCTCAGGGATAAATAGGCGAGATTATAGTAAGCAGAAAAGAAAAGTCTACCTAGCTGCGGATGTGAGCTATGCGCGTGCACATCATCGCCAGCCACATCACACACCACCATATGTCTGTGCCTCGGCATCAGACTTCAAAGGCTCCCGCTCCCCGCATCAGACTTGAAAGGAATGCACTCCCATGCCCCTACCACAGCAATGGCGAGAGCTTTTTTTTTTTCTTCTACATGGTTCCAACCACCAGCACCAAGGACGCCTTCAAAAGCGCCACCCGCACTCACCACCAACTGATCCGAAAAGCCAAGAAAACAGCATTCAAGGATCGACTTGACAACAACGCCCACAACAGCAAGGAACTTTTCAACATCGTCAAGGAATTTTCCAATCCCTCGGCCAACTCCAACGACATCACCACCTCTCAAACCCTCTGCGACTCCCTAGCCTCTTTTTTCCACAACAAGATTGCAGACATCCACAACAGCTTTGACAACCAACCCGGAAACCAACCCACCCTACCATCTGCTGACCCTCTTCCCCCAGTGAACACCCTTAACGCTTGGAACCCAATCTCCACTGAGGACACCATCCGCATGATGAACTCCATCCACTCAGGATCCCCCACAGACCCATGCCCTCACCACATCTTCAACAAAGCAGACCCTGTCATAGCACCGCACCTCCGAGACGTCATCAACTGCTCCTTCAACTCCGCTACCTTCCCTGAAGACTGGAAACACGCTGAACTCACCGCCCTTCTGAAAAAACCAACAGCAGACCCCACCGAACTCAAAAATTACCGCCCCATCTCGCTTCTTCCATTCCCGGCCAAAGTCATCGAGAAAGCCGTCAACAACCAGCTCGCCGCCTTCCTCGAAGCCAACAAATCACTCGACCCCTCACAATCTGGCTTCCGAGCAAAACACAGCACTGAGACCGCCCTCATCGCAGCAACAGACGACATTCGAACTCTACTGGACAATGGAGACACAGTCGCCCTCATCCTCCTCGACCTCTCTGCAGCATTCGACACAGTCTGCCACAGCACCCTCTTACAACGCCTCAATAACATCGGAATTCAAGGAAAAGCACTTGAATGGATCACCTCGTTCCTCACCGGAAGAACCCAGAGAGTCCGCCTTCCTCCATTCAAGTCCGAGGCCTCTGAAGTCATTTGCGGCGTACCACAAGGATCCTCACTCAGCCCCACCCTCTTCAACGTATACATGAGCCCCCTCGCGGCCATCGCACGCCAACACAACCTCAACATCATCTCTTACGCGGACGACACTCAACTGATCCTTTCTCTCACCAATGACCCCAGCACCGCCAAAACTAACCTACACGAAGGAATGAAAGAAGTTGCCGAATGGATGAAACAAAGCCGTATGAAACTGAACTCAGACAAAACAGAAGTCCTCATCTTAGGTACATCCCCCTCTGCATGGGACGACTCTTGGTGGCCGGAAGCCCTTGGAAAAGCACCCATCCCGACAGACCACGCACGGAACCTTGGCGTCATCCTGGATTCTTCACTCTCAATGAACAGACAAGTCAGCGCCGTATCCTCTTCCTGCTTCAACATTCTTCGCATGCTCAGAAAAACATTTCGCTGGATCCCCTCCGAAACAAGGAAAACAGTCACCCACGCTCTGGTCACGAGCCGGCTGGACTACGGAAACACCCTCTACGCAGGCACCACCGCTAAACTCCAGAAGAAACTCCAACGAATCCAAAACGCCTCAGCCAGGCTCATATTAGACATCCCACGCAACGAACACATCTCTGGTCACCTTAAAGACCTCCACTGGCTACCCGTCAATAAGAGGATCACTTTCCGTCTGCTTACCCACGCACACAAATCACTCTACGACATCGGACCAGATTGCCTCAACTCTCGACTGTCCTTCTACACCCCCTCCCGCCAACTACGTTCTTCCAGCCAAGCCCTCGCCACGGTACCTCGCATTAACAAGACCACCATGGGAGGCAGATCCTTTTCATACCTGGCTGCTAAGACATGGAACTCACTCCCCGCTTACCTTCGCCTCACCCAGAACCACCTAGCGTTCAGAAAGCAGCTTAAAACGTGGATATTTGACAAATAATCCTCCTCCCCTCCTAAGCGCCTTGAAACCCTCTGGGTATGTAGTGCGCTATACAAATGTTATGACTTGACTTGACTTGACTTGACTTACTTATTTACTGTCTTTCTCTGGCTCACATTTTACTTTCTTCTCTGACTCATGCTTTTTTCGTCGGATTGTGCATTTCTTTCCCCACTCTTTCTTCTGCTAGGGCTTTTTTTCCCCACTCTTGTCGGCTCAAGCTTTTTTCCCCCCACTCTTTCGTCGGCTCGAGTATCCCCTCCCCCACTCTTTCGTCGGCTCGTGCTTTCCCACTCTTTCTGAGTGCATTTTTCCCCCATGCCTCACACTGTTGCACGCCTCACACTGCTGCACGCCTCACACTGCTGCATGCCACACACTGCTGCATGCCACACACTGCTGCACAACTCACACTGCTGCATGCTTCACACTGCTGCACGCCGCACACTGCTGCACGCCTCACACTGCTGCACGCCTCACACTGCTGCACACCTCACACTGCTGCACGCCTCACACTGCTGCACGCCTCACACTGCTGCACGCCTCACACTGATGCATGCTGAACACTGCTGCACGCCACACACTGCTGCACACCACACACTGCTGCACGCCACACACTGCTGCATGCCACACACTGCTGCATGCCACACACTGCTGCACGCTTCACACTGCTGCACACCTCACACTGCTGCACGCCTCACACTGCTGCATGGCTCACACTGCTGCACTCTGCACACTTCTGCATTACTCACACAGCTGTATGCTGCACACAGCTGCACTCCTCACACTGCTGCATGCCTCACATTGCTGCACGCCTCACACTGCTGCATGGCTCACAATGCCACACGCCTCACACTGCCACACGCCTCACACTGCTGCATGCTGCACACTGCTGCACGACACACTGCTGCACGCCACACATTGCCAACACGCCTCATACTGCTGCACGCCTCTCACTGCTGCATGCTAAACACTGCTGCATGACACATTGCTGCACGCCACACACTGCTGCATGCCTCACACTGCTGCACGCCTCACACTGCTGCAAGCTGCACACTGCTGCACGACACACTGCTGCACGCCACACACTGCTGCTTGCCTCACACTGCTGCACGCCTCACACCACTGCCGCCTCACCCTGCTGCATGCCTCATACTGCTGCAGGCTGCACACTGCTGCATTACTCACACTGCTGCATGCTGCACAATGCCACACGCCTCACACTGATGCACGCCTCACACTGCTGCACACTGCTGCATTACTCACACTGCTGCATGCTGCACACTGCTGCACACCACACACTGCTGCACTCCTCACACTCCTGCTCGCCTCACACTGCTGCATGCCTCACACTTCCGCACGCCTCACACTGCTGCACGCCTCACACTGCTGCACGCCTCACACTGCTGCATTACACACACTACTGCATTACTCACACTGCTGCATGCCGCACACTGCTGCATGCCACACACTGCTGCATGCCACACACTGCTGCACGCCTCACACTGCTGCAAGCCTCACACTGCAGCACACCTCACACTGCTACATGCCTCACACTGCTGCACGCCTCACACTGCTAAACACCTGTTAGACCTGGCACCATTGGCGTGGGGCTCCCTTCTATTTGTTGCTTTTGCGTCATGTGTTTTTGCTGGTATTAGATGCTTTGGGCACTGTTCCACTGCTATTCAGTGCCACAGTGCAAGTGCTCCCTACTGTAATTTAATGTGTGGATTAGTGATTCCATGTTTGGCTATTTAGTTTACTTGTCAGACCCTAGTCTAGTGCACTGAGTGTGCCAGGGCGTGTAATCCAAATACTGCTGGTGGGCCTGGGATGTATGTCGTTACAACGCATACTTTTACAACGCATACCTTTACAACACATTTTTTACAACGCAACATCCATTACGACGCATTCCATTACAACGCATGCCATTACAACGCATCTCTAAAAACGACCTTTACAACGCATTCCTCTACAACGCATACTAACTTTACAATGCATACCATTACAACGCATACCATTTCATTGCATGTATGGTAAGTATTGGAGAGTGTAGGGGTAAAATTTACTATTCTAACTCCAGGGGGGTGCAATAGTAGGGTAAGTGTTGGATAGTGTAGGGGTAAAAAATACTATTCTAACTCCAGGGGGTGCAACAGTAGGGTAAGTGTTGGATAGTGTAGGGGTAAAAATTACTATTCTAACTCCAGGGGGTGCAACAGTAGGGTAAGTGTTGGATAGTGTAGGGGTAAAAATTACTATTCTAACTCCAGGGGGTGCAACAGTAGGGTAAGTGTTGGATAGTGTAAGGGTACTATGTGTATGCGTTGTAATGGTATGCATTGTAATGACATGCGTTGTAATGGTTGTGTTGTAATGGCATGCGTTGCAATGGATGTTGTGTTGTAAAAGTTTCGTTGTAAAGGTAGTGCGTTGTAAAAGTTGCGTTGTAAACGTTGTTCCCCGTGGGCCTGCAGCACTGGTTGTGCCACCCACAGATGAAGCCTTGTAAAATGTGTCTAAGGTCTGCCATTGCAGAGCCTGCGTGCAGTCTGGTACTGTTATGCTGAGTGGGCAAGTGCACCCACTTGCCAGTCCCAAGGGCAGGGTGCATTGTAAGTATAAGGTAGGACAAGCCCTGATGTGTGTGGCATGTCCTAATAGTGAATTACAGCCATTTTCGTTTTTCACTATTGCAAGACTACCTGTTCTCCATAGGCCAGAATGGGCTGTTAGAATTGTTACACTTTATAATCCTAACAGGCTCAGAGAACATGGTTGAAATTCGAGTTTAGTATGCCTGAACTCAGAATAATAAAATACATATTTTAGTAAAGTTTATTTTAATATTCTGTGCTTGCAAATACCACATTTAGAAAGTAGGTATTTGCTTGTCTAACCATTCAAACCTCTGCTGGGTTGTGTCTTCCTATGTCTGGTTTCTGTGAGTGACAGGGCTGGGGAATTCCAGGAGACAGGCTAAGTCACCCAGTGGTAAATAGAAAGATCTACATCTAGATGGGAGGGAGGAGTGCACCTGAACTCCGAATAGGGTTGTGCCTGCCTTCTTACAATGCTGGCTCCACCCCCTGGAGAGCGGCTGATGTCTCTGCCCTGCACACTGAAAGAAGAGAAGGAGTCCTGTAAACAAAGTGCTCTAGGACTGTACTCGCCTTCCACAATAAATCAATCAATCAGTACATTTGTAGAGCGCGCTACTCACCTGTGAGGGTCTCAAGGCACTGAGGGGGGGAGGGGGAGTGCCACTACTGCTCAAAGAGCCAGGTCTTGAGGTGTTTCCTGAATGTGAGGTGGTCCTGGGTCAGTTATAGGTGGGCGGGGAGGGAGTTCCACGTCTTGGCCGCTAGGTAGGAGAATGATCTTCCTCCGGTGCTGGCTCCACCCCCTGTGGGGTGTCTGAACAAAGGATTTCTGGGCATAAATACTGGGACCCTGATCTCTTGAAATTAGATCACTTTTGGACTATGTTAGAACCGGCTGTCTCTAGTTGGCAGAGGTATACACTTCTGACAAATAGGGACACACCTTTTCTAGTCAGGGCAAGGGGATCACACCCTTTGATAACCCCTGCTCACCCCCTTGGTAGCTTGGCAGAGCAGACAGGCTTATCTCAGAGGCTGTGTGTTAAGCATTTATGACCACATACAATAATCAAGTGAATACACTACAAACGGACATGACAGAGTAGTGTTATAAAAATAAGGATTTTTATATAAGGCTTAGCACAAGACCAAATAACGACAAAAAATATACACAATCTTGATAAATACTCTTGGAAGGGAAAATAATAGTTCAAAGGTAGTTTCTTCTTTAGTGCAAAGTCTTTAGTATCAAAGCAACTCTTCTTCTTGGAAACACAGTTCTTGGCAACAAGGTAACCCACACGGGAGTTACACGACGTCGAGGCAAAGTTAATCCAAAGGTTCGGCGTCGACCGCGAGGAGCGCTACGTCGAGCCCGGAGTCACACGGACCCCCAACAACACAGTACCTTAGGAAAATGAAGCACACGATGATCAGCGGCTTCGAGCAATCCGGCGGCGCGTCTTCGGTGTCGATCAGGCCTCAGCAGGCGTCGGTGTCGATGATTCTGTTGCAAGAGTGAGCAGCGCTCACGGCGTCGAGAGGGCACGAAGTCGATGCGATCAGCAGCGGTGCAGACACGAGGTCCCTTGGAGCTGGAGCCGAACTCGCTACTCACTGGCGTTGCTGCTGGCGTCGATCAGGCCCGGCGGCCGGCGTCGAGGAAGCGGGACACTTGAGCCGTCACTCACGGTGTCGAGCTGGATTCGGCGACGTCCGTCGGCGTCGAGATTGCTGGTGTCTTTCAGAGGTGCTGGATTCACAGGTTCCAGCAAAATAGCACTTGTAGTAGGTGAAGTCCTTTAGCCCTGTGACTTCAACAGGAGACTGACACTCTTCCAGTCCTTGGAGATTTTCTTAGCAAGCGTGAGAGTACACACACAGATCCTCTCTCCTGGTTCCTTGGCAAAAATAAAGAAGCACTGCAGGATTCCCCTCAGCAAACAGCACACCGGCAGAAGGGGTAGGTAAGTCCTTAGATCAGCAGGCCTCTTGTCCTTGGTTTCAGGGTTCCTTGTCAGAAGTGATCTAAATTCTTGGTTCAGGGGTCCTTCTCTTATACCCCTTTTTGGCTTTGATCCCTTTGTCCATGCAGGGGAATTTCCCAACATCCTGGGTCTGTGGTGGGTGGAGCCAGGCAGAAGCACCTGGCCTATTCACTGGGCAGGGCTGGGTCCTCAGACGCCCAGCAGGAGGTGGAGCCAGCATTGTCACTGGCAGGAGCAGAGCTATCGGCCTCCTGGTAGGAGGTGGGGCTAGGATCGTCCATGGCAGGCACAGAAGCATCAGCCTCTTGGCAGGAGGTGGAGCCAGCATTGCATCAGGCAGGGCAGGCTATCAGCAACTACTCTCCCCCTACTCTCAACGCAAATGTCCCACTCATCCCACACTGACTCATCCAGACCTCTGGAGCCACCCAGCTCCTGTCACACACACGCACAACCAGCAGAAACCAGAAATGGTTAGACAAGAAAATAGACACTTTCTAAAAGTGCTATTTTCAAACCCAGATTCCAAAAACCTTCCACACCAATGGATGCGTAATTAAACCCCGAGTTCAGGGATACCAAACTCGACATTGCACCATGCTCCCCGAGCCAGCTAGGATTATAGCATTAATAATCCCGGCGGCCCATTCTAACTAATGGAGAGCAGGGTACCTCGCAATAGTGAAGAACGAAGGTGGCTGTAATTCACTATTAGGACATGCCAACTTGGTCAGGCGTGTCCTACCTTATACTTACAACGCACCCTGCCCGTGGGCCTACCATAGGGGTGACTAACATGAAGTTAAGGGAAGGTTTGAGGGACTGGCAAGTAGTTGTACTTGCGCAGCCCGCGTGACAGTACCAGACTGCACGTAGGTCTCGCAATGACCGACCCGTAGACATTCTTTTACGAGGCCGCTCTGGTGGGTGGCACAACACGTGCTGCAAGCCCACGAGCGGCATTTGTATTTACAAGCCCCGGCACTCCTGGTGCACTAGACTAGGGACTGACAGTAAACCAAATAAGCCAAACATGGAATTCAATCGATACATCAATTTAACATCGGGAGCACTTGCACTGTGGCACTGATCAGCAGTGGCACGGTGCCCAAAGTATTATCCAGCAAAACATCGTAAAACAGTGGAGGCAAACAGAAAAAATGGAGGAGAGACTCAAGCCAATGATGTCAGGTCTAACAGACTACAAGAAGAAACTTTTACTGAGTAGAGGAACCTGAAGAAACTGAGGAGAGACTATTCCCAAGCTGAAGTGCTGCTTGGGGGATTGGCCTGCAGTGGTTGCCTTACTGCCAAAGGAAGGAGAAAGAAACTTTGTAACTTTGCTTTCAACTTGTGAAGTATCTCCAAGGGCTTGGAAAAGAGCTTGCCTCCTGTTGAAGTCTCAGGGACAACAGACTTCACCCCCCCCAGCTCTCCAGAGTTCTTTTAGAAGTGCCTGCTGCTGTTTTGGGCCTTCTGAGGAACTGCGTGTCGCAAGGAGCTGGAAGCGCGACTCAACAAGAAGAAGCGTGTCGCCGTCGCTGTGCCTGCCGCCGCAACTCCAGAGAAAGGAGGGTGTCGCCGCTGGAACTGTCGCACTGCACTGCATCAGAGAGAAGCGTGCTGCAACAAAGAGGAAGTGTATCACTGTCGCTGCTGCCGTCGCAACTCTGAAGAAGGAGAGTGTCGCCGCTGGAGCTGTCGCACTGCACCGCATCAGGAGAAAAATCTCGCAACGAGGTCGGAGCATGTCGCTGTCGCTGTGCCTGCTGTAGCAACTCTGGAGAAGGAGGGTGTCGCCACTGGAACTGTCGCACTGCACCGCATCGATCAAGAGCACCTCGCATCCCCGAGAAGCGTGCCGTTGTCGGAGCTGCTGCCGTCGCATCTTGGATGTCGCCGCTGTAGTTGTCGCATCGAGCGAAAGCTTCATGCACCGTGGATAAGAGCGTCGCCGCTGGAGCTGTTGCCATCACATCGCAAGGGTGTTGCCACTGCAGTCCGCGCATCAAACCGAGGACTTCTCTCATCCCTGAGAAGCGTGCAGCATCTGGAAGATCTCCACGTCTTTATTTCTTTGTATCTGAACTTTGCCGCATTTCCCATCCCTGCAACATTGCTTGTCGTGGAAGCGCAACACAGCTTAAGGTACATTGACGCAGAGTGTCGCATCTAAGGACTGAACTGAACTAATCTACCATCTTAAAGTATTCATAGTGTGTATTTTTTTCGTTTCTGGTCTTGTGGTAACTCTATATAAAGTCTACCTATTTTTTATATAAAACCTGTGTGGTGTTCATTTGTAGTGTTGTCACTGGGTTACTGTATGTGGTCACAACTGCTTAACTTACACCACCTCTGAAATAAGACTTGACTGCTCGCGCCACGCAACCTAGAGGGTGAGCAGGTTTTTTTTTAGGAGTGTAATCCCCTTGTCCTGACTACAGGAGAGGATCCCTAATTGTCACAAGCACCTACCTGTGAAAACCAGAGACCCCCAAATCTAACAACGCCACACACTGCTGCACGCCACACACTGCTGCATGCCACACACTGCTGCACACTGCTGCATTACTCACACAGCTGCATGCTGCACACTGCTGCATGACACAATGCTGCACGCCTCACACTGCTGCACGCCTCACACTGCTGCACGCTGCACACTGATGCATTACTCACAGTGCTGCATGCCTCACACTGCTGCATGCTGCAAACTGCTGCACAACACACTCCTGCATGCCTCACACTGCTGCATGCCTCACACTGCTGCACGCCTCACACTGCTGCACGCCGCACACTGCTGCACACCTCACACTGTTGCATTACTCACACTGCTGCATGCTGCACACTGCTGCATGCCTCACACTGCTGCATGCCTCATGCTGCTGCACGCCTCAGACTACTGCACGCCTCACACTGCTGCATGCCTCACACTGCTGCACACTGCTGCATTACTCACACTGCTACATTACTCACACTGCTACATTACTCACACTCTGCATGCTGCACACTGCTGCACGCCTCACACTGCTGCATGCATCACACTGCTGCACACCTCACACCGCTGCATGCAGCCCACTGCTGCATGACATACACTGCTGCACGCCCCACACTGCTGCATGCCTCACACTGCTGCGCACCTCACACTGCTGCATGCCACACACTGCTGCACATCACACACTGCTGCACGCCACACACTGCTGCACGCCACACACTGCTGCACGTCACACACTGCTGCACGTCACACTGCTGCACGTCACACACTGCTGCATGCCACACACTGCTGCATGCCTCACACTGCTGCACGCCTCACATTGCTGCATGCCACACACTGCTGCATGCCACACACTGCTGCACGCCTCACACTGCTGCACGCCTCACCCTGCTGCACGCCACACACTGCTGCACGTCACACACTGCTGCATGTCACACACTGCTGCATGTCACACACTGCTGCACTCCACACTCTGCTGCATGCTGCACACTGCTGCATGACACACTGCTGCCCGCCTCACACTGCTTTACACCACACACTGCTGCACGCCACACACTGCTGCACGCCTCACACTGCTGCACACCTCACACTGCTGCAGGCCTCACACTGCTGCAGGCCTCACACTGCTGCACACTGCTGCAGTACTCACATTGCTGCCTGCTGCGCACTGCTGCACGCCTCACACTGCTGCATGCCTCACACTGCTGCACTGCTGCACGTCTCACACTGCTGCACGCCTCACACTGCTGAATGCCTCACAGTGCTTCACGCCTCACACGGCTGCATGCCACACACTGCTTCACGCCACACACTGCTGCACGACATACACTGCTGCATGCCTCTCTCTGCTGCATGCTGCACAATGCTGTACACCGCACACTGCTGCAGGCCACACACTGCTGCATGTCTCACACTGCTGCACGCCTCACACTGCTGCACACCTCACACTGCTGCAAGCTGCACACTGCTGCATTACTCACACTGCTGCATGCTGCACACTGCTGCACGCCTCACACTGCTCCACACTGCTACATTACTCACACTGCTGCATGCTGCACACTGCTGCACACCACACACTGCTGTAAGGCCACCCACTGCTGCACGCCTCAAACTGCTGCACACATCACACTGCTGCACGCCACACACTGCTGCACGCCACACACTGCTGCACACCTCACACTGCTGCATGAATCACACTGCTGCATGCCTCACACTGCTGCACACTGCACACTGCTGCATTGCTCACACTGCTGCATGCTACACACTGCTGCATGTTGCACACTGCTGCATGTTGCACACTGCTGCACACTGCTGCATGCGGCACACGGCTGCACGCCACACACTGCTGCACGCCACACACTGCTGCACCCCTCACACTGTTGCACACCTTACACTGCTGCACGCCTCACACTGCTGCATGCCTCACACTGTTGCACACCCCACACTGCTGCACACCACAACATCACTCAGGGCACCACTACATCACTCTGGGACACCACCACATCACTCTGGGACACCGCCACATCACTCTGGAACACGACCACATCACTCTAATACACCACCACATCAGTCAATTCAATTCAAAAATGCTTTATTCGATTTTAGCAATGTATAAAATCATAAAAGCTACACAAATATATATATACACATCATTTCATAAAAATAGCAGTCAGCCTTTAAAAATCCTTATTTTTTTTAAAAAGCATTAAATTAAGACATTATCGAAGTAAAGCATTTTCATATTATTATCATTGATTATCTCGATTAGTTCATCAATCAGTTATCATCATTAATTTCTGTTTCTTCAAGATACTTTTTAAAAAACCAATCATAACCATAATACATTTCTCACTTCCTAATTGCAGCAGGCTTAGATACGCTGGTCTACATTATCGCCAGTAGCCCTCTCTCAAGTATTGTCTAATCCATCTCCTACGTTCACTGTTGTAATATTTACAAAATAAAATCAGATGGAAAGTAGATTGCATTGACAAGTTATCACATGTGCAAGGTGCCAGGTTTCGCAACCAATCATTTCTTAATGGAAAGGTTACCAGGCAGAAAAATAATTCAAATCTAAACCTGGTTAATATAAAACGATCAAAGCCCACATTGCAAATAGATCAATAGGGTTGAATCAGCTGGCAAGTCAGGGTCATTTGATGTTGGATGACTGTGCATTTCATGGATTCACGTCTAATTCTTAGCATTTCAAAATGAGTCATACATATTCCTTTCAAATCCTTCCTGGATATCCCACTATTGGTTTCAGGGTTAATGTATAGTTCAGGTCTTTGTAAATCAGAAAAAGTATTCTTAACATACACTAACCAAGGGATACATTTTGCATTATCAAGGGCCATCGCATCCTTTATGATATCCCGGTTAAGACCCAAGGCTTCCGCCGTCCAAACCCTGTGCCAGAGTAAGATTGGCTGTATTTTTATTAGGTCGGAAATGTGTTCCAGGCCTAATTCTGCATGGCAGTTAAATACTGACGCACCCTGTGGGAGCACTAGCAAATATCTTAGGAAGCCATTTTCGACTATTTGAATAGATGGAGCATTCTGGATCCCCCAAATACCTGCCCCATACAGAGCGATACTCCTACATTTAGCCATGTATATTTTTAGGAGGATTTCTGGTGGCCTTTTACCCAATTGTTTAGAAAAATTCATTAGGGCCGCTATAGAGCGTTTAAATAGCAGGGTCCTAGTCTTTATGGCTGCCCCCCACGAATCTGAGCCGTCGAGCAATACCCCCAGGTAAGAGAAAGTTTTGGTACGTTCAATTGTGAGGCCATCCACCTTAATTTCCTTGTGTTTGGCCCACCCGTTTCCACTCACCATCATAAATTATTTTTTAGCATTGATTTTTAGCCCCATTGTTCCCATAAACTGCTTATATTTTGCTAATGCCCTTTTGGCACCTAACATTGTTCGGGCCATAAGCACTGCGTCGTCCGCATAGAGGAGTGAGACAGCCTGTTTCTTACCAAATCTAGAACAGTTATGCTGGCCTCCAGTTCCCCCTCCAGTGCGTTCGTATAAATGGAGAATAGGAAAGGGGCCAGCACGCAGCCCTGTCTCACCCCCTTCTCTATGTGGAAAGACCCAGTGCACCCCCCTTCGTCCCGTGTCTCACTTTCGCAGTAGCCTCATAATACAGCTGGCGAAGAAAAGATACTATGGCTGGTTCCACTCCTATTTCTTCCAGGGTTTGCCATAGCTTCGCATGGTCCACACAGTCGAACGCGGCTGTGAGATCAACAAAGATGGCATATAAACATTCTTTCTTTGCCCGTGTGTATTTCCTCTGAATTATCACGAAGTTAAGGACCTGTTCCACCGTGCCGTCCCCTCTCTAAAGCCATATTGGACAGGACTCAGGATCTTATTATCACTAGGCCAAGTTTGCAGTTTGTTTAAGACCACCCTGCCTGCTATCTTCATAAGAGAGTCCAATAGGGAAATTGGCCTATAATTTGATGGATTTTCTCTATCCCCCTTTTTAAAGATCGCTATTATCACCGATTCGGACCACATTTTAATAAATCCTATTGCACAACATGCCTGCAGGACACGTGTGCAAATTGGGGCCCACAGGTCAGGGGTCAGCTTGAAGACGTCATTTGGTATTCCGTCAGGGCCCGGGGCCTTTCTTCCTTTACTCTTTTTTATTGCTGTTAGGACTTCATCATATTGAATTTTCAAGGCCTCTCTGTGAGTGTTCCCTAGTTGGTACACCCAACTCGGTTATCACGCTGATAGTGCACGGATTTTCATCTCCTTTTTGTAAACGTTTGAGAAGAAGTCAATCCATGCACTTTCATCAATGGCAACCTCTATTCTTGCCATTTCATCTTGGGTAAAATAAGGGGCTTTAACTGCCTGCCAAAACAACTTGGGATTTCTGCTTTCTGAAACTTGTAGCAAGTTTTGCCATACTTGGTCTTTAAGTTCCCTTTTCCGTCGGGAACTAGCTTGATTATATGTTCTTCTGCAACTTCTTATTAATTCGTGATCCCTAGGTTTTGGTGCCGAGCGCGGCTTTAAGCTTGGTATAAGCCTTTGTGCATTGGGTATCAAACCACCCCATGGGCTTAGCAAGTTTTTTTCTGTTAATTTTAATAAGGGAATCCTGAATTACACCAGTGATACTTCCGAAGCCCTCCAGAACTTCTTTATGTGTGGACTTTTCGTCTAAACCGACCTGAATATGTGGCAAGGCTTTAGAGATAATCCCCTTGTTTGTTTTCATGTGATCTAATGCGCTCCATTTCAGGGCAAAACAGTTTTTGCGTGCCAGTGTTATATCTTGCACCCATGCTAGAGACTCAATGGTGGTAGATTTATTAGACAGGGACAGATCAAGACTAATAGGCAGGTGGTCACTAAGGCCATTTATGTGAATCTCAAAATTCTCCACCCAACTACAGTATTTATTAGGGACTAATATAAAATTGATAACCGACTGCAGGCCCCTTGATATAAAAGTTGGGCTAAATTTTACCATAGGAGAGCAGATGAAATTTTCGAACCCCAGGTCGAAGGTGGCCATAATGTTGTTTATTTTTTCCCCTCTATCTGAGTGTATGAAGTGATTCGCACTATTGCTTTCTTCCCACTCATTTTCTCGGGAACTACATACATGTGAATTGCAAATGCTTATGTTAAAGTCCCCTCCCCACACCACAATTACATCTCTACCATTGGCAAAATACACGTGATTTAAGTCTTCCATCAAATTATTCATTTCATCCACGAAATTTCCTTTTGAATTATTATAAAAGTTTACCACCAGCAAAGCTATCCCCGATAGTAGATGTATGGATACCATTTGATAATCGGGGGAGGACTTCATCATTTTTATCCCCCGCACTCTCATCAAGTTAGAGACATATACACAAATTCACCCTTTGTGTCTACCATGTGCGGATTGTACCGCCGGGATATGAAAGGTCTTATAACCATCCAGATGTTTTTCCCTTATAAGCCATGTTTCCTGGATACAGAGAATATCGGAATCATGTATAAACTCCCTCCAAGCTGTGTTAGTGACCTTGTTCTCTAAGCCACAAATGTTCCAGAAAACTACCCTTACCCGGTCTCGTGATGCCGCTACCTTTGTTATTGGAGGGTTAACAATTCCATTTGACAGTGTCACTGCTTCCCTTGCGGCAGTCCCCGCTACGCATTCTAAGTTCCCAATGATCTTATCAATCTTTGTTTTGGGAGTTATTTGTATTCTGTTCATATAAGTCAAATCCACACTCAGAGAATTCTCAGTTCCACTAACTTCATCCTTATTAGCCTCCACATAGGGAGTAACCCCTATTGCTAGTTCTAGTGCATTATGAGGTTCTATTGTTACACTATCTATGTCATCCCCTCCATGAAATATTACTCCTTTGCCCCTGCTCTGCTTTTGGGTGCAACCCTTATGCATGTTATGCCCCTCCTTCCTTCCGCACAGTCCGTCACAGTCATTTAATCCGGACATTGCTGTGAATCTGTTAGGCCCTAAAAACCTAGTAAACCTCTGTATACCCCAGGTCTGTTCTCCTAGTGTCCCACCCTGGTGTCCATCCTGTCTGTGGGGGATTCTCCTCACTTGTTGCCAATTATTCCAGTTATCAGGTCTTACTTGAGTCATGGGTCCATAGAAGAAACCTAGTGGTAAGATCTCAATACCTTGACCCCTAGCCCCCCCCATTCCCCACTTCCCTCATAATCCTCTCAACTGGTGCTTGGCTATTGAAATTAATCACCACACAATCACCCTTGTTTGATTTCCTAGATCTACCAAGCCAAAATTCCCGTCTAACCATTATGATATTCGGCCCTACCATCCTGCCTTCTGTAGTATTACTAGACAGCCAGTGCACAACCTTATTTTTTAATTAGTAGTAATCCTCTATACTTCCTTCCTTAAGTGGTGGTACGTTTCCTAGCACTAAGACCAGCGGTGCAGATTGTGGTGATAGGCTGAGAGTCCAGAGCTTAGCCAGGGTGCTCGCTAGTTCAGCTACATATTTTGCTCCCTCAGCCTGTGTGGATTAAGGATTCGCCCCAGGGTCCTGCTGCTCTGTAGCGTTACAATTCTTCGCGTTAACTGCTTTTTTACCTAGATCCCCCTTATTTTTAATCGATCATATTACCTCAGCTACACTAGCTGGTTTCGAGCATGGGGTGGGTAGGGAAGTTTTACCCTGCTTACTTGGATCAATACCGGGACCCTCACTTTGCTTATTAGGGTCTAAATTCCCCGACCCATCTCTATTAATTGCAACTACCTCATAGAGATTGTCCACTTTTTCATTTAGGACCTTCAACCTCTCGATAAGTGGGAGTGTATATGATTTTAATAGGTGTTCCATGTGTGTTATAGTGCAAACCCCATCACTATTGACGGGGTCTAGAGGTTGGTAACCAATCTTGGGCACGGGTATAGCTTGTACAGAGGGCGAAGTAGGCCTAGGAAGGGTGGAAGGTGCTACTTTTGCTTTGCTCACAAGATACTTCACCAATTTATTGGAAGTTTTCGGGACTTTGGGTTTCCTTCCTACTTGACGCTTCCCACCCCTTTTCCTTTTTCCCGCTTGCTTTGAGCATACTGGTCTACTCTCATTTGGTATGCTTTTACCTTTTAATGCTATCGGGTGAAAATCCTCTGAGGAGACACTGTTACAGATCGACGAGTTATCGTCCATAGTAGATATAGTCTTGTCTAGATCTTTTCCTGGGGATATCAAGTTAATTGCTGTAAGTCTTTGACCATCGGCATGCTCCGGTGTGCCCCCAACTCTAAGGGCACCTGGTGATGACCTTTTCTTGGCCCCAAAGTCCAAAGATAGCCGCTTCTCAGACAGTTCTATCTCCCTCTCCAACACCACGGCTGCTCTGGTGATGAAGCTATCGAGGGTCCCTGTAATGCTGCCACTTGGTCTCAGCAGCTCAGTCTTTCTCCCCTTCCTTGAATTCAGGGCCATCCCACTTTAAGGTATGAGAGGACCAGGTCTCACTGAACACGTACAGTGACACATACACACAGTCACAGATTCCCCTTTTTCCCTCTAGCCTCTTACCAGTCCGTCGCCAAACTTTACGGGGGTGGCCCAGCCCAGTCTGGTGCAGCCTTGGACGGCCGCAGACGGCCCGCCCTTTTCCCGGGCAACGCCCGGCGACGTCCGCGCGCGTCCCGCGACGCAGGGCTGGTAATGGGTTTTAAGCGCCTCCAGGAGCGGGAATTGGATCTAGCGGCTTCCTGCCGCAAAGCACACTGGGAAACGCAGACTCCCCCTCTCGGCGGCTGTGCCAGAATGGCAGAGGCAGCGGCGGCGGGGGGAGACAGGTGGCAGGAACTGGCAGCGAGCAAAAGCAACGAGCAGCCCCAGGTAAGGCAGGAAACCCGATGATGCTATTGGCGCTGGAGTCCGGTTTCACAATTAGAGAGCCCGCTCCTCTAAGACTGGTGATGGGTTTAAAGCGCCTCCAGGCGCAGAAATTGGATCTAGTGGCTTCCTTCCGCAAAGCACACTGGGAAACGTAGTCTCCCCCTCTCGGCGGCCGCGCCGGAATGACAGAGGCAGCGGCGGCGGGGGGAGACAGGTGGCAGGAACTGGCAGCGAGCAAAAGCAACGAGCAGCCCCAGGTAAGGCAGGAAACCCGATGATGCTACTGGTGCTGGAGTCCGGTTTCACAATTAGAGAGCCCGCTCCTCTGAGACTGGTGATGGGTTTTAAGCACCTACAGGTGCTGAAATTGGATCTAGCGGCTTCCTGCCGCAAAGCACACTGGGAAACGTAGTCTCCCCCTCTCTGGGGCTGCGCCGGAATGGCAGAGGCAGCAGCGGCGGGGGGAGACAGGTGGCAGGAACTGGCGGTGAGCAAAAGCAACGAGCATCCCCAGGTAAGGCAGGAAACCCGATGATGCTACTGGCGCTGGAGTCCGGTTTCACAATTAGAGAGCCCGCTCCTCTGAGACTGGTGATGGGTTTTAAGCGCCTCCAGGTGCGGAAATTGGATCTAGCGGCTTCCTGCCGCAAAGCACACTGGGAATCGTAGTCTCCCCCTCTCGGTGGCCGCGCCGGAATGGCAGAGGCAGCGGCGGTGGGGGGAGACAGGTGGCAGGAACTGGCGGCGAGCAAAAGCAACGAGCAGCCCCAGGTAAGACAGGAAACCCGATGATGCTATTGGCGCTGGAGTACGGTTTCACAATTAGAGACTCTAATACACCACCACATCACTTAGCCCAAGCACATCATCACTCAGCACCACAACAGCATCACTCAGCACCACAACAGCACTGTCCTTGCTTGCTACCAACAAGCATTGCCATAGCCAATAGGACTCGCATTAGGAAAGTGTAAGCAAATGGCTTTGTGAATAACAATGCTATTACTTTATATATTTTCAAAGCCAACACATAATAAAAAAAATTGTCATTGTCAATACTAATAGCTCACACTTTCCTAATGTGAGACCTATTGCATTGCAAATGCTTGTTTAACTATATGCTGGGGCCACTTTTATTTTTGATGCCCAGGTCTATTTTTTGTCCCAGTCGGACCCGGAAGAACACCATCTCAAGGAGCAGATTTACAAGCATTTCACACAGCACAGCAAAGCAACATGCTGCATTGCATTGTGTGAAAGGGAGACATCATAAATGTGCCATATTTAAGAAAATATGGCACATTTCTGCTGCCTCCTTGTGCTGGTGCTCTGTGTGCTGCCTAGTTCCAACACAGGCACCCTTGCACCATGGTGAAAGGGTGCTTGTGTTACGAGCAAGATTGTTTTCGTGCAGGAAGGACCCCATTCTTGCACAAAAACAATCCTTAAAGCAAGTTTCCCTTTTCTACGTGTGATGCGCTGTACATCATAGATAGAACAAGCATTGGCGATGTCAGTAGCTTTAAAGGAATGTTGTATGGTAGTGTGAAGTATTATAATTAAATAGTATATATAGTTGCGTAGAAGCAAAGAACTGCAGAATAATATTGGTGCATGTTAAAATGCAAGGTGACAGCTGCCCTGTCAAACCAGACCTAAATACCCATGTAGCTTAGCAACAGCCCTAATAATTTAGCTGTGATAACTCTCTTTGGCCACACATTCCTTGCTAAAATCCATTGTCTTTAGTACAGGAGCTGTCCACAGGCCTCTTTCAGTGTATCAAATTTATTTGGCTGCTTCTTGGAAGTCAACTCTGTCAAGAGGGCTTTCATGGTACCATACCCTTGACAAACCTTCTGCAGTAGCCTTTCAGACCCAGGAAAGCTCTGATCTGAGTCTGAGTTTTGGTAGGCTCCCAAGCCATGATGGTATGGAGCTTTTGATGAAGAGGTTGCACATGTCCCCTGCAACTTGGTGGCCAAGGTACCCTGCGGACCCCTGCTCTATCTGGTACTTACTGGCCTTCACAGTCAGGTCTGCCTGCTGCAGGGCCTGAAGCTCTTCTCTAAGGTTGGTCACATGGTCCTGCCAAGTAGAGCTAAAGACAGCAATATTATCTAAATATGCTGTACTAAATATTTCCTGCCCAGACAGTACCCTGTTCAACAACCTCGAGAAGGTGGCAGGGGCATTTGCAACCCAAATGGCATTACTTTAAATGGGAAGAGCCCCCAAGAATAGAGAATGCTGACTTCTCTTTTGCCCCTTCAGTCAGAGCAATCTACCAATACCCAGAAGTTAAATCAAAGATACTGAGATACTTGGCAGCCCCTAATCTGTAAAAGAGCTTGTGGAATGGAGTGTGTTTCAGTCTTGGTTACAGCATTCAGTCCTCTGTCGTCCACACAGAACCTGCAATCTGGGGTCTCCCGTTTTAGGTTGGCATTGGGCACCGGCACTCCAGAGCTGGCTACTACTAGAGGGCTCAATCACCCCCAAGGACAACATTTCTGAGACTTCCTCCTTAATGCTGGAACTTACTTTGTATGACAACCTGTAAATTTTACTCTTGACAGGTAGGATGTCCCCAGTGTTAATGTCATGAACTTACCACTGTGTTATTCCAGGTGTAATAAAGACCAGTACAGCAAACTACCCCAATAATTAGTGACAGTCTCTCTGCTGCTGCTATATCAGTGTAGGAGAGAGCCCTACTCCCTCCACTGAACTATCCTTGGCATTATAGGAGAGGAGGTCTGCAAGAGACTCACTCTCTTCTATTTTCCCTACACCAGCGACCATGAACATGATCATTTCCACTTTGTAGAAGTTGGGCTTCAGGTCGCTGACATGAATCACCATGTGATGGTCAATCAACTAATCGATCAATCAAGATTTTTAAAGCTCGGCTGGATCACCTGTGAGGGTCTCAAGGCACTGGGAGACCAAGCTCATGCTGCATGTAGATCTATCCCGGTTTTGAGGTCCTTCCTGTACTGCTGGAGTGATGGTGAGGCCCTAAGGTGTAGGGGGAGGTTGTTCCAGGTCTCAGACACTAGGTAAGGGAAGGAATGGCCTCCATTGTTTATCCAGCAGATGCATCTTGTGGCTGCTAGGAAGAGGGACGTTGAGTTTCGTAGTAGGTTGGTGGATATTGATTTGAAAGTGAAATTGAAATATTTTTCTATTGTTCACTTAAATAAAAACGTACAATAAAATACCTTTATATAGTTTTCTTACATTTCATACATCACCAAACTATGAACCCTTAATTATAAAACACATAATTAAAATACTATTCATCAAGTTAAAAATGCTAAAATCTCTTCATTAACCACTGATAGTCAGTTTACTCCCTACTATTTCTATGAACTTCAGAAATCTGCAAGTGAATTGTAAAAATTCTCCCTGCAAGCAGGCATTACGAACAGGGTGCTAGAATCTGACACAATGATGCAGCCGTGTCTGAAAACAAATGTAGTGCATCACACAAAACGCATGTCTAAACAAAAATGAAAATCTGAACAGATCTGCCCATACATACTATCCAATGCAAAAACGTAATGACGTCAAATAACTGTATCAAGATATATGATTATAGATAACACAGAAATTCAATGCGATCATTGAGGCCATAAGGCTTGCTCGAATTCAGTTTTATTACCAATCTGGTAGAGGCGATGATATGATGAATAGCTCACAATCCTCGAGCTTGGCGTTCTAGAGGAACGGGCTGCGGCAGTGCCAGCAGGTCCCGAGATGATCGTAGGTAGCGACGGTCCGCGGCGGCGCCAGCAGGTCCCGATGAAGGTGGTAGTTACAACGGTCCGCGGCCGTGCCAGCAGGTCCCGATGAAGATGAAGGATGCAGAGGGTTGCGGCAGCGCCAGCAGGCAGGACGATAGTTCGCAAGGCAGGACTACGGCAGCGCCAGTAGTCCGTCAAGGATGAGTTCTTCACGGTGTCTCTCGACTCCAGGATACAACTGCCTTCCTGCTCTGGAGCTGCCCCAGTTATAGGTCTGGCGCCCTTTGATGTCCGGACCCTCGCACTTGGAGGTCGGGAGGTCCGGGATGAGGGAGTCCAGACACCCAGCAGGGGGGTGGAGCCAGCGCCCGGGGGAGCTGGGGGGCGATCGGCACCTGGCGGGGGAGAACCATCGACACTTCTTTCCCCCATTGGTCTGCCAAGTGGTCCGTTCACCTCCTGGGTGGATGGTGGTGCCGGGATGTCGGGGCCTGGCCAGGCCCAGGGTTAGGGTCGATCTGAGGCCACGCGGCCTCGTGGCGCAGTTTCCAAGATGGCGGCCGGGCCGGGCGAGGGCCGGTAGTGGTTCGGCCCCATGATTCAGAGATGTCCGGGGGCAGGGATCCCGTAGGAGACGGGTTGCGGGGTGCTTCGGTGGGTAACACCTGGAGAGCCGGGGCTTGGGCCCTGTCATGTGGGGGGGGGGGGGGGGGAAGCAAGCCCTTCCTGTGGCCTGTCCAACATGCGTCCCCCCCAGCTGAAGGCGGGGAGAGTCACCCATCCTCTTGGGGACTCTCCTCGTCGAGGCGGGAAAAGCGGGACAGGCCGTCTGCGTTAGCGTGGTCTTGGCCAGGTCGATGTTCCACAGTGAAGTCCATCCCCTGCAGGGAGATGGACCAACGCAATAGTTTGGGGTTTTCCCCCCGCATCTGCATTAGCCACTGCAGGGGCCGATGATCTGTCTGCACCCGGAAGTGGGTACCGAAGAGATAGGGCCGGAGCTTTTTGAGGGCCCACACCACTGCGAAGGCCTCCCTCTCGATGGTGCTCCAGCGCTGTTCTCGGGCCAGGAGACGTCTGCTGATGAAGGCCACTGGTTGGTCAAGTCCTTCGGTGTTCAACTGGGAGAGGACTGCCCCAATGCCATGGTCGGAGGCATCCGTTTGTACGATGAATTCCCGACTGTAGTCGGGGGCCTGGAGCACCGGGGCAGTGCACATGGCGGCCTTCAGCTTCTCGAAGGCCGCTTGACAGTCTGGGGTCCAGTTGACCTTCTTCGGGTGGTTCTTGGATGTGAGTTCCGTGAGGGGCCCCACAATGCTGCTATAATCCTTCACGAACCGCCGGTAGTAGCCGGTGAGCCCCAAGAAGGCTCGGACCTCGGTCTGTGTGACGGGAGGCTGCCAGGACTGGATGGCAGCGATCTTGAGTTGAAGAGGGGCCACCAGACCGCTTCCCACCTGGTGTCCGAGATAGGTCACGGACCCCTGCCCAATTTGGCACTTGCTGGCCTTGATTGTGAGGCCGGCCCGTTGGAGGGCCTGCAGGACCTCTCGGAGGTGGTGGAGGTGGTCGGACCAGTGGCGGCTGTACACAGCGATATCGTCCAGGTAGGCGGCGCTGAACTCCTCGAGCCCCGCCAAGACCTGGTTCACCAGTCGCTGAAAAGTAGCGGGAGCATTCTTCATGCCGAACGGCATGACCTTGAAGTGGTAGTGGCCATCGGGAGTGGAAAAGGCGGATCGTTCTTGAGCCCGGGGTGTGAGACCGATCTGCCAGTAGCCCGCCGTCAGGTCGAAGATGCTGAGGTAGCGGGCAGCCCCCATGCGGTCGATCAGTTCATCTGCTCGGGGGATGGGATGAGCGTCGGTTCTGGTGACAGCGTTCAAGCCCCGATAGTTGACGACGAGTCCGTTTCCTTGAGGGTGATAGGGGGTCGTGAATCGGTAGGTGACCCCGCACTGTTGCCAGAGGGACTTCATATATTTTGAAATAAAGTTTGTGCCTCTGTCGCTGACGACTTCTCGGGGAAAGCCCACCCGGGAGAAGATCCCCATTAAGGCCCGGCCGACCACCGGGGCTGTTACAGTTCGCAGGGGAACAGCCTCGGGGTAGCGGGTGGCGTGGTCCACCAGTACCAGGATGAACCGATGTCCTTGTGCTGTTCGGGGGTCCAGGGGCCCCACAATGTCTATGCCCACCCTCTCGAACGGGGTGGTGACCACTGGGAAGGGTTGCAGAGGTGCTTTAAGTTTGCGGCCGCTTTTCCCGCTGGCCTGGCACGTGGGGCAGGACCGGCAGTGGTTGAGGACGTTGTTTCTCATCTTGGGCCAGAAAAAGTGGGTCACCAGGCGACTGTAGGTTTTGTCTTGACCCAGGTGCCCAGCCAGGGGGACATCGTGGCCCAAATTTAACAAGAAGTCTCTAAAACGGAGGGGTACCACCAGCACTCGACTGGCCCCGAACTCCGCGATTCTCTGTTTACTGTACAACAGGTCGTTGTCCCAATAGATCCAATGGGCTCCGGTGGTGTCCCCTGCGCTCTGGGCGAGGGCTTGCTGGCGGAGTCCCTCGAGGGAGGGACAGGTCTTCTGTTCTTGACGGAACTGTTCCTGGGTGGGCCCCCCCTCTTGACACCACTGAGCCAGGCTGGGAAGGTCCTGGGGCTGAGCGAGCCCTTCAGGAGTTTGTTCTGGGGGGTCGGTGTCCTCTACTGGAGCGATCGGGGGAGGAGGTGCTGGCCATTCGGGTTCTTCTGGTCGGGGGATGGTACGGGCGGCCATGGACCGGGTGGTTACACACGCCCAGTCCGGGAGGCCCAACATCCCCAGGTGTTCTCTTCTCTCTACGGCGGCCCACGGGGAACTCTCAAGATCATTTCCCAGGAGACAGTCCACGGGGGCGTCATCTCGGACCGTCACCTTCAACATGCCGGATACTCCTCCCCATTCGAAGGGGATGCAGGCTATCCGACATAGACTCTCCGAATTGTCGGCTGAACGGACGGGGCAGAGAATGTTCGGCAGGATCTGCTCGGGGGTCACCAGGTGACAACGGGCGGCCGTCACGCTGGCCCCTGTGTCGCGTAGGGCTTCGGCCCTGCGCCCATTAATGTTCACCCACTGACTATATTTTCTGGTGTTGGCGGGTAGGGGAGCCCGCGGGACCATGTCTCTTCCCCCTAGGCACGCTAGAACCATGGCGGCCGGTTCCCACTCTTGTTGTTCTTGTTCACATTCCTCCTGTTCTTCGGAGATTTGTTCTCCCCCCAGGGCGGCGGCAGCTACCTGGCGGGGTCTCGGAGTCTGGTTCTGTGGACAGTTCGGGTCATTGGCGTAGTGGCCGACTCGCTGGCATCGGTGACATGTGATATTGGCTCGGAACCCCGGGCGCACCGGGGGGTTGCCCTGGTTGGCCGGGGGCGGGGTGCTTGCAGCGGGAGCGGCCGGGACGGTGTCTCTTCCTCGTCCCTGGCCTCCTCCTCCTCCTCGGGGACGGTGCTGACCTTGGTTGTTCCGGTTCTGTTCGTGTGGCCCACTCCGGCCTACTCGAGTGCTCTCCCACCAGTCAGCCTCGGCGGCGAGCTGCCGTGGGTCAGTCAATTTACTGTCGAGGAGGTGCTGCCTGAGCTCGACGAAGCAGTTGTTAGAGAGGTGCTCCCACACCATGAGATTAAAAAGTTGCTCGTAGGTTGTTACCTGGCTTCCCTTGATCCAACCCTCGAAGGCTCGGCTGAAATAGTTTACATATTCCACCCAAGTTGTACCCGGGATCCGGGTACAGTCTCGGAACCTCTGGCGGTACATCTCGGGTGTGAGCCCATATCGGGTGAGGAGGGCCGCCTTCATGTGGTCATAGGAGGTCATCAGATGGTCTGGGAGCTGTAGCAGGGCATCGCGGCCTTCATTGACGAACCTCCCCCATAGACCGGCTCCCCAGTCACTTCGATCAATCCGGTGGGAGGTCATGGCGATCTCGTAGGCCTTGAACCACTGTTGTATGTCGTCATCTCGGAAATATTCTCGAACGACATCCTTGGGGATGTGTACTTTCTTTTCTGTCGCTCCTGGGGTGCGCGGTTGCTCGGGCACCCCCAGTTCTTTGTTCTGTTTCCGTAGGTTTATTTCTGCTAGATTGCGCTCGTGTTCGTACGCTAATCTCTTTTCTTCAAGCTCTCTCTGCCTCTGTTTTTCTTCCCGTTCTTCTCGGAGCCGCAAATGTTCTAGGTTCAGTTTCTGTTCGGCTAATTTGAGCTCACTGTCCATTTTAAGTCGGGCCATTTCTAACTCATGCAGTCTGCTTTTTTCTCTCTCTTGGATCTCTTCCTGCGAGAGACCCGTTCTTCGCTCCTCGGGAGCCGTGGGGTTCCTCTCTGATGCTGCAACGTTTTGGTCCTGGGGTCTGACGGCCCCGGTTTCTGCCCATGACTCAATGGCGTGCTTGAAATTGTCTTTAGTACTCAGACCGGTGGTAGCAATGCCTAGTTCAATGCAGAATTGTTTCAATTCACGATGGCTGTATTCTTCCAATTTCTCCATCTGGAATTTCTCGTGGATCCGCTCTCTTTGGTTGTCATGGTGTTTCCGTCGTGGGGTGAGCTACTCTATGTACGATTACGCGTTGATTTGGATCGCGCCGCTGGCCACCAATGTTAGACGGACCGGGAGGGTCGGCCGAGGACAATGGGAGAGGTCTCCAGAAAGAACCCCTCCAGCGATCGTACAGACAAGTAACTTCCCCCCCACAGACGTACACCACACAAAGATAAGGTTTAACGTTCTTTATAAGTGATCTTTAAGTATGGTAGAATGGTACAAGGAGGTCTGGACTCAGGGGTCCCCTCGATTCTAGTCTCTTGGATGGGAAGGGGGTAGCGGGACAATCTTATTACCAATCTGGTAGATGCGATGATATGATGAATAGCTCACAATCCTCGAGCTCGGCGTTCTAGAGGGACGGGCCGCGGCAGTGCCAGCAGGTCCCGAGATGATCGTAGGTAGCGACGGTCCGCGGCGGCGCCAGCAGGTCCCGATGAAGGTGGTAGTTACAACGGTCCGCGGCCGTGCCAGCAGGTCCCGACGAAGATGAAGGATGCAGAGGGTTGCGGCAGCGCCAGCAGGCAGGACGATAGTTCGCAAGGCAGGACTACGGCAGCGCCAGTAGTCCGTCAAGGATGAGTTCTTCACGGTGTCTCTCGACTCCAGGATACAACTGCCTTCCTGCTCTGGAGCTGCCCCAGTTATAGGTCTGGCGCCCTTTGATGTCCGGACTAAGCATGGGCGAATTTTGCGGATCTCGCGTTCGCGAATTTTGCGGATTTGCGAACTCGCAATCCGCAAAATCCGCGAATTCCCGCGAATTTGCGGATTTTTTTTTTTGTGTGTTCGCCCGTGTTTCTGCCAGTTCGCGAGGGTTTTTACAATTTCGCAATTTGCGAACTTACCTGTCGGGTCGCAAGTTTTGCGAACTTGTTGTTTCTACGTGTCCAGCCTGTTTGGGACACTCTTCTTCATCACTGCCACTCTCTGTCACCACTGCCACTCTCTGACTACTCATGCCACCCTCTGGCCCACCCATGCCACCCTCTGTTTCATCACCACACCCTCTGGTTGTCCAGTGTACATTATTTTCGGCAAAGCAAAGCACACCTTCCCTGCCTCAAGTGACCTGAATTAATTTGGGGCTGATTAATGTGTCACAGAATATTTTTTTAGCTGGCACCTGCTTCCTTAGTGCGCCCTGATTAGTGATCTTTTGCACTTGCTAAGTGCTTTCATTGTTGCAAAATTAGTTACAACACCTGCCCTGCCCCAACTGACAATAATGAATTAGGGGCTGATTAATGGATTTTAACTTCCAGCCTGGCTCCTGCTTGTCTCCCTTAGCTGTAATTCAGGACCTTTGTGGCATATGTGTAACTATTCTGAGGTTCAGAGCAGGGTCACATAATAGTTGCAACTGGCAACTGAACTCTGGAGGGGCCCCTCAGGAAGCACTACAGGAAATGGCTACTAATGATGAGCCTGAACTTTTGAACCTGGTAAGTAGTTTCAGTTTTGCTAAGATCGTATTTCTGCAATTTAGCACTTATTCGCGGGGCGCGAAGTTGTACTGGGAAGCCGCGAACTCACGCGAACAGTGCGAGCAGTGCGAGCAAAATCCGCTGCTCGCGGATTTGCGGATTTTGCGGGAGATTCGCGAATCTCGCGGATTGCGAATTTCCCGAAAATCCGCGAGCGGAACGGATTTTCCGCCCATACCTAGTCCGGACCCTCGCACTTGGAGGTCGGGAGGTCCGGGATGAGGGAGTCCAGACACCCAGCAGGGGGGTGGAGCCAGCGCCCGGGGGAGCTGGGGGGCGATCGGCACCTGGCGGGGGAGAACCATCGACACTTCTTTCCCCCATTGGTCTGCCAAGTGGTCCGTTCACCTCCTGGGTGGATGGTGGTGCCGGGATGTCGGGGCCTGGCCAGGCCCAGGGTTAGGGTCGATCTGAGGCCACGCGGCCTCGTGGCGCAGTTTCCAAGATGGCGGCCGGGCCGGGCGAGGGCCGGTAGTGGTTCGGCCCCATGATTCAGAGATGTCCGGGGGCAGGGATCCCGTAGGAGACGGGTTGCGGGGTGCATCGGTGGGTAACACCTGGAGAGCCGGGGCTTGGGCCCTGTCATGCGGGGGGGGGGGAAGCAAGCCCTTCCTGTGGCCTGTCCAACATATCTAAATATGCTGTACTAAATATTTCCTGCCCTGACAGTACCCTGTTCAACAACCTCGAGAAGGTGGCAGGGGCATTTGCAACCCAAATGGCATTACTTTAAATGGGAAGAGCCCCCAAGAATAGAGAATGCTGACTTCTCTTTTGCCCCTTCAGTCAGAGCAATCTACCAATACCCAGAAGTTAAATCAAAGATACTGAGATACTTGGCAGCCCCTAATCTGTAAAAGAGCTTGTGGAATGGAGTGTGTTTCAGTCTTGGTTACAGCATTCAGTCCTCTGTCGTCCACACAGAACCTGCAATCTGGGGTCTCCCGTTTTAGGTTGGCATTGGGCACCGGCACTCCAGAGCTGGCTACTACTAGAGGGCTCAATCACCCCCAAGGACAACATTTCTGAGACTTCCTCCTTAATGCTGGAACTTACTTTGTATGACAACCTGTAGATTTTACTCTTGACAGGTAGGATGTCCCCAGTGTTAATGTCATGAACTTACCACTGTGTTATTCCAGGTGTAATAAAGACCAGTACAGCAAACTACCCCAATAATTAGTGACAGTCTCTCTGCTGCTGCTATATCAGTGTAGGAGAGAGCCCTACTCCCTCCACTGAACTATCCTTGGCATTATAGGAGAGGAGGTCTGCAAGAGACTCACTCTCTTCTATTTTCCCTACACCAGCGACCATGAACATGATCATTTCCACTTTGTAAAAGTTGGGCCTCAGGTCGCTGACATGAATCACCATGTGATGGTCAATCAACTAATCGATCAATCAAGATTTTTAAAGCTCGGCTGGATCACCTGTGAGGGTCTCAAGGCACCAAGCTCATGCTGCATGTAGATCTATCCCGGTTTTGAGGTCCTTCCTGTTACTGCTGGAGTGATGGTGAGGCCCTAAGGTGTAGGGGGAGGTTGTTCCAGGTCTCAGACACTAGGTAAGGGAAGGAATGGCCTCCATTGTTTATCCAGCAGATGCATCTTGTGGCTGCTAGGAAGAGGGACGTTGAGTTTCGTAGTAGGTTGGTGGATATTGATTTGAAAGTGAAATTGAAATATTTTTCTATTGTTCACTTAAATAAAAACGTACAATAAAATACCTTTATATAGTTTTCTTACATTTCATACATCACCAAACTATGAACCCTTAATTATAAAACACATAATTAAAATACTATTCATCAAGTTAAAAAATGCTAAAATCTCTTCATTAACCACTGATAGTCAGTTTACTCCCTACTATTTCTATGAACTTCAGAAATCTGCAAGTGAATTGTAAAAATTCTCCCTGCAAGCAGGCATTACGAACAGGGTGCTAGAATCTGACACAATGATGCAGCCGTGTCTGAAAACAAATGTAGTGCATCACACAAAACGCATGTCTAAACAAAAATGAAAATCTGAACAGATCTGCCCATACATACTATCCAATGCAAAAACGTAATGACGTCAAATGACTGTATCAAGATATATGATTATAGATAACACAGAAATTCAATGCGATCATTGAGGCCATAAGGCTTGCTCGAATTTAGTAAATAAATCCAATGATTCTCTCTTTGCAGGAAAGAGAGAATCATTGGATTCGTAATGTAAACAACTCATATTACCCACCGTAGATTGGTGGGAATCCGACCACGTGATCGGAACCTTTAGCGTATCAGATAACGCTTTACACACTATCACAGTTCCCATCTTTTAAAGTACATTGCGAATGGCTGCCACTTTTTCAGATTGCTTTTCGCGCCAGACGTGAAGGAGAACCCGTTTTGAAACATTGTATGAACGCGAGTCGCGTACGATAAGTAAGTAACAAATTCCCCCCCAGCCCACTTACTTATATTATTAATCATCAGCAGAAGGCAATAAGTTTCCCATTTTTTATTATTTTAGCATCCTGTTTGACAGAGAGTAACAAGAATAACACGTGAGACCCTTTAATGTTGTTTTCTGATTTTTTTGCATGCACGCACTCTAAGGGAGAGCACAAAGTCGTTTTTTTCAGTGTTGCCATGACCATGACATTAGATGTATTTGACGTTTTGGAAAGATGTAATGCATTAGATTCATAAGATTTTTTCGTCTTGCTTCTAGCTATTGTCCCGGATGAAGGGCAGACAGCCCGAAATGCATTGGACTGTAATATGTGTTATTGTCTCTTTAAACATCGCCCAATGAACTTGATAATTGGAAATGAAAGGATGTTTTGAAATCTGATTTGATGAATACAATATAAGACTTTATCTCAACTCAAACGTTACATGGAACTTTATTTGAATCGATTTAAATTGATCTTAGAGTGGAGCGCCGAGGGATGCTTCCAATTCACATTGGAGGCACTTTCTTTCGTTAATAAACTGGACGTCCTAGACAAGAGGCGCCACCTGGGCTGCAAACCTCATACATGCTAAAACTTGACATATATTTAGTTTTGACCCAGTATTGAACTTTGCTGTGCGACTACCCATCATTTTAATGACTGCTTGTCGACATGTTCTTATCAGTTGACTATTAAAATCTTGCCTTAGCAGTCTTCTACGTTTAACTATTAAAGCTGGGCAGCTACAGATGATATGGCATATGTCTTCTCTCTTATATTTATATTTCCTTTCATTACTCAGCTTTTTCCAAGCAGGGGTGTCACCACGAAATTGGCTACTGCCAAATTACAGTCTCATAAACTTCGCTTAGCCCTTCCAAGCAGGGGTGTCACCAAGAAATTGGCTACTGCCAAATCAAAGTTTTATAAAGTTCAGCTTAGCCCTTCCAAGCAGGGGTGTCACCACGGAATTGGCTACTGCCAAATCGGAGTCTCTTAAACTTCAGCTTAGCCCTTTTCAGCTTAGCTTATTGATTTGATTGTTAAGGTACGCTGGTCCTGGCAGCCAGTGGAGTTTCCTGAGGTGAGGGGGGGTGTGCCTCTGTCTGGGGATGTCGAATATGAGTATGGCTGCTGTGTTTTCAATGGTCTGGAGCTTAGTCATGAAGTAGGCAGTGATTCGTATGTGGAGGGAGTTGCCATAATTTAATCTGTTGGTGACAAATGCTTCCGTGACTGCTGGCCTGGTGTTGAGTGAGAGCCATCGGAAGATCTTCCTGAGCATTCAGAGGGTGAAGTAGCAAGTGGAGGAGCAGGAGATGCTGCTGCCCTGCTTCTTCATGGGTAGCTGGCTGTCATGGAATTTGCCAAGGCTGGGTGTGTTCGGTGGGGTTGGAGGTTGGGCCTAGCTCAGGTAGCTACTATTTGTTGTTCTAGAGGATATCCTTGCTTTACCCAAAGATTAGTACTTCTGTCTTGTCGGTGTTGAGTTTGAGACAGTTGTTGTTCATCCAGACGGCCACGTCTTTCATGTATCTTTGGAAATTGTCCTTGCTGGTTGTTGGGTCGTTGCTCTGGTTGGGTTGAGTGCCGTTGGCATAGGGGATGATGTTTAGACAGTGGCTCTTGAGGATGCTAGCCAGGGGTGTCATGTATACATTGAAGAAGGTTGGGCTGAGGAATGAGCCTTTAGGTACACCACAGCTGATGTTTCTGGGAAGAGAGGTGTAGGGAGGGAGGTTGATCTTCTGCGCTCTTCCTGTGAGGTAGCATGCACTCCACTTGAGTGTGGCTCCTTGAATTCTGATGTGGTAGAGTCTGTTGTTCAGTGTGTGGTGGGATACAGTGTCAAAAGCTGATGAGAGGTCGAGGAGAATGAGGGCTGCTGTTTCTCCATGGTCTAGCAGCAATCTGATGTTGTCTGTGGCTGCGAAAAGAGCTGTCTCTGTGCTGTGGTTAGCTCTAAAGCTAGATGTGAAGGGTTCAGAAAATGTTTAGTGAGCTGGCTGTTGATAGCTTTCTCAATTATCTTGGCTGAGAAAGGGAGCAGGGAGATGGGTTGGTAGTTCTTCCATTCTCCTGGGTTTGCTAATGGCTTCTTCAGAGGCGGCTTCACATCAGTATGTTTCCATTTCTAGAGGAATTGGGCCATGGTAATAGAGGAGTTGAGGACTTTGGTGAATTCCTTGCTGATTGTGCCCAGGGATACCAATTTTCAAGAAGTAGTTGACCTCACCCATCTTTTCCAGTACAGGGTAGGGCCCAGTCCATTTGTCCTGGATTGCCCTGAGAGCCACAAGCTCCACAACCACACTTTCGGACTTGGCTGGGATTTCACCAAGGTTGTCTTTAGATCATATCACTGCTTACTAAGCTCCTGACTGCCCTCCAGAATTTAATTAGCCCTCCTCATGTACTCAGCCATTTGGAAATGCAGGCCTAGCACATAGTCCATAGTGTCCTGTTTGGGTTATTTGAGTGGGTTCACGCACCCTGCTCAGAAAAAGACTTAAGGCACCTCTGACAGGGTACCCATATAAAAGCTCCTTGGGGCTGACAAAAGGTATGGGAGTAGGACATTCCACTTCCTATGCAGTTCTTCAAACAAACACATAATTAAGGCTTTTTGAGTCTGTTAGACTTGGCTGTCTCTAGTTGGCAGAGGTATACACTTCTGACAAATAGGGACTCACCTCCTCTAGTCAGGGCAAGGGGATCACACACTTAGATAACCCCTGCTCACCCCCTCGGTAGCTTGGCAAAGCAGACAGGCATGTCTCAGAGGCAGTGCGTTAAGCATTTATGACCACATACAGTAATAAAGTGAATACACTACAAATGGACATGACACAGTAGTATTATAAAAATACGGATGTTTATATAAGGCTTAGCACAAGACCAAATAACGACAAAAATATACCACAATCTTAATAAATACTTTTGGAAGGAAAAATAATAGTTCAATCGTAGTTTCTTCCTAGCACAAAGTCTTTAGTAATAAAAGCAACTCTTCTTCTTAAGAGCACAGTTCTTGGCAACAATGTAACCCACACGGGATTCACACGACGTCGAGGCAAAGTTAATCCAAAGGTTCGGCGTCGACCGTGAGGAGCGCTACGTCCAGCCCGGAGGTCACACGGACCCCCCACAACACAGTACCTTGGAAAAGCGAAGCACACGATGATCAGCGGCGTCGAGATGCCTGGCGTCGCGTCTTCGGCGTCGATCAGGCCTCGGAGTTGGGGCGATCTGCAGCGGCGTCGACAGATGTCAGGCAGGAGCAGCGCTCACGAGGTGAAGCCGGATACGGCATCGTCGTCGATGTCGATGATGATGTTGCAAGAGTGAGCAGCGCTCACGGCGTCGAGAGGGCTCGGGGTCGAGGCGTTGGCAGCGGCTTCGCTACTAGCGTTGATCGGGCCCAGCGGCCAGCGTCGAAGATGCGGGACACGGGAGCTGCACTCACGATGTCGGGCTGGATTCGGCGGCGTCCGTCGGCGTCGGGATTGCTGGATTTCTTCAGAGGTGCTGGACTTTCAGGTTCCAGCAACAAGCACTTTCAGCTAATGGTGAAGTCCTTTAGCCCTGTGACTTCAACAGGAGGCTGGCACTCTTTTAGCCCTTGGAGATTTCCTCGGCAAAGTTTGAGAGTACACACTCAGTTTCTCTCTCCTGGTTCCTTGGCAAAAATAAAGAAGTGACTGCAGTATTCCCCCCAGCAAACAGCACTCTGGCAGAAGGGGTGGGCAAGTCCTTGGATCAGCAGGCTTCTTGTCCTTGGTTCAGGGTTCCTTGTCAGAATTGATCTAAAGTCTTGGTTCAGGGTTCCTACTCTTATACCCCTTTTTGGCTTTGATCCCTTTGTCCATGCAGGGGAACACCCCTCATCCCGGGTTTGTTGTGGGTATAGCCAGGCAGAGGCACCTGGCCTATTCACGGTGCAGGGCTGGGTCCTCAGACGCCCAGCAGGAGGCGGAGACAGTATTGTCACTGGCAGGAGCCAAGCTATCCGTCGCTCGGCAGGAGGTGGAGCCAGCATTGTATCGGGCAGGGTCGGCTATCAGGAGCTACTCTTCCCCTACTCTCAATGCAAATGCTCCACTCACCCCACACTGACTCATTCAGAGCTTTGGAGCCACCCGGCCCCTGTCACACACACACCAAACCAGCAGAAACCAGAAATAGTTAGACAAGAAAATAGCCACTTTCTAAAAGTGCTATTTTCAAACCCAGAGTCCAAAAACCATCCACCCAAACGGATGCGTTATTAATCCCTGAGTTCAGGGATACCAAACTCGACATCGTACCATGCTCCCCGAACCAGCTAGGATTATACCATTAATAATCCTGGCAGCCCATTCAAACCTACGGAGAGCAGGTAACCTTACAATAGTGAAGAACGAATATGGATGTAATTCACTATTAGGACATGCCAACTTCGTCAGGCTTGTCCTACCTTATGCTTACAATGCACCCTGCCCTCGGGCCTACCATAGGGGTGACTAACATGAAGTTAAGGGAAGGTTTGGGGACTGGCAGGTAGGTGTACTTGCGCAGTCCGCGTGACAGTACCAGACTGCACGTAGGTCTAGCAATGGCAGACCTTTAGACATACTTTTACTAGGCCGCTCTTGTGGGTGGCACAACATGTGCTACAAGCCCACTAGCAGCATTTGTATTTACAAGCCCTGGTACTCCTCGTGCACTAGACTAGGGACTGACAGTAAACCAAATAAGCCAAACATGGAATTCAATCAATACAGTCATTTAACATAGGGAGCACTTGCACTGCGGCACTGATCAGCAGTGGCACAGTGCCCAGAGCAATATACCAGCAAAAACATTGTAAATAGAGGAGGCAAACAGAAAAAATGAATGAGAGACTCAGGCCAATGATGTCAGGTCTAACAGAGTCTTGTTGTCGTTCTGCACAAGACAATTGGTTTAAGGGTGGTGAGGGTTGGTGAAATTGTAAGCCATCTCACATTGCCTTCAAGTACACAGACATGAAATGTTTCTCTCTATCGGAGATTACCTCTTTGGGAAACCTTACTCTGGTATACATACCAAGCAGGGCCATGACCACTAAGGGTGCAGTTACTATTCTCAGAGGTATGGGTTCAAGGCACCTAGAGGCATGGTCACCAGTGCAAATCTTTACCTATTCCCTGAAGCAGTTTTATGGTCCATGAGACCAATTCCTACACTCTCAAAAGGTGTCCCAACCAAAAGGTAGTGGAATTGAGGCAGCTTTGTGTTGCTCTTCCTGTCTTGCCGCTGCTTTGACAGGTGATGCAGGAGTGACCAAACCCATTCACCTTCTCAGACGTCTGGGCCCAGTAGAAGTGGTCAACCAACCTGTCCCAGTTTTTGGTCTGCTGCAAATGCAGGTTTTGGGTCCTCGCTGTATATGACACCTTCCTCCCAGTAATTCCTCTGGGTTTCACTGGTATCCCCCTGCTTCTGGTCTTGAGCCTGGTGCCGAAGGCCTTCAAGAATAGGGCATTTTTTCTGTGCTTGACAGAATTCCTTCCTGTAGGGGGCTTCTGCCTCATTCAACTGAGAGAGCTCTATTAGGTCTCTCAGGTCAGACTCTTCTTTCTCTTTAGGATCCAGTTCTCCCCCAGTGTTCAAATTCCTTCTGGGCCATTGGAGGTTTTGAGGCTGGTTTTGCTATGTCTCTTGCCCATCCTCTTGGTTGGGGAAACCTGGACCACTGTTTCAGACTGCAGGCTATCTTGAGTTCCCTGACAGACTGCCTGGGCCTTTGTGGCCACACACACCCACTCAGACAGACTAAACATTTCTGTATGCGTCTTCTTTTCCTCCTCAGTCCAAGCAGAGGTTTCTAGGTCACTTCCTAACATATACTCCACTAGAATGGCAGGGCTCAAAGCCATATTCGTCAGAACAGTAACCCCTCCCCACTCAAAGATGTAGAATACCATGGGATGAAACTTCACCTTATTGTCAGCTTTGACAACACTACTCAGACTATCTGGGATAGTCTGCATTTCAGAAACCAGTTGCTCCACCACTATGGTCATTCTGGCTCCTCCTGAATACCCCAGAGCTTCTACCTTGGTCAAGTTAATGATTGGCCATTGCTTGTACTTTACCCTGCTGGGAGAAAAACAGCCAGGGCTTCAACATTCATTCCACTCACAGAGTCTCAGGCGGCTTCAGTATAAAGTCTCGGTTTCCACTGGGCAAACTTCCACCCGATTCTTACAATAGGAAACCATTGGGACTGCCTACCAGTTGGGTCTTTTTGTAACAGACTGAGTCTCCCTTCTAATGTCCTGTCCATGTTACAGTCCAAGCACACCCCAGCCTTCATGTGGACACAAGGTTTCTTCTCCTTTTAGCCTCCCCACTTAGCTTTGAAAAAGGCATGGGACTCCCCTCTTGAGTAGAATTTTGGGGCTCTTGTGAGAACTCTTTCTTTTTATACTTGGTTATCTCCTCTTTTCCCTGAGGAGGGGTGAACCCCCTTTCTTGGTATCCCCCTGGGATGTCCTAGACAACCTAGTGCATACTCACACATAAAGGGCCAGATGTACGACCGTGGAAATAGTGCCTGGCAAATTGCAAGTCTTTTGCGACTCACAATTTGTGAGGCGCTATTACCGATTTACAGCAATGTATTTCACACTGTTAGTGATTCCCAATGAGGTCGCAAATATAGAGGCGCATGAATAATAAGGAGCCTTTCGCAATTTGCCACCCCATTAGGAATGGCAGGCCCTCCCAGGTATAGTGGCCTGCTGGGCTCAGCAGACCACCATGGCTGGGACTGCTTTTAAATAAGGAAAATGGGATGCATTTAAAAAAAAAATAATGAAATGTCCCTGAGACCACTGCCTGCCCTTAATAAATATTTTCCCCAGTGTTTGCAAAGAAGAAGGGGACCCCTTCCTTTTTGCGACCCCATTACCACCCTTTTGAAGAGGGTGGTAATATGCGAGTGCTTTGCACCCGCAATTGCGGACTCTAAACATTCTTACATAGGGTTGCACTCGCTATTAGGAAGGGAGCACCCCTTCCTAATAGTGAGCTGCAAAAGCCTATTTTGTGAGTCGCAGAAATCTGTGGTGTCGGGGTTCGTGGTGCTCAGGTGGGAGACACGTTCACAACCCTTCTTCCGATCAGGGACAGGAGGTAAGTCCTGATGTGGTGGCGCCATTGGGCCGCTGTGGAACGTGTAATTTGAGGCAGCATCAGACTTCCGCGCAGGCCCAGAGGCGCGACTCTACAGGGAAGTGTCTCAGAGAGTGCACAGCCTAAGAAGAATCGCCTGTTGCGTGAGGCGGCGGCGTCTGTTACCTGTGCAGGCCCAGAAGCGCGGTTCTCAGGGAAGTGTTCCGGGGAGCGAGCGGCCTGTGAGGAATCACCTGTGAGTGGTGCGGCAGCGTCTGGCTCCCGCGCAGGTCCTGGGGGTGAGTTGGCCCGACCAGAGAAGGAAGCGAACAGTGGAAAAGGAGTGTCTGGAGGCGCAGTGGCGTCTCCGGGTGCTGGTGACAGCCAGGGTTTGAACAAACATCGAAATTCCTACAAGTAAGCCGGGTTTTGGTAGCTGGTGGGGCGTGTTTGGGAATTGGGAGTTGACGCCACAGGTGTTGGGGGCTGGTCTTCCTTTGTAAGCCCAGGGGAACTTCTGTACTGACTAAGGAGCCCGACTTGATAAAGACAGTAATAACATCAGAAGAGGATTTTTGATTTAAAACTAACGTTGGTTTGACAGAGAGGAGAAACAGGGGTCAATGTTTGATGAAATCCCAAATACATCATATGAATCCAATTGAAACATTTACCTGCTTTATTTGATCAGAGAGGAGTAAAACAGGCAGTGCTGGGCAAGTGCTTAACTTAACTTTACCTTATTGAATGTGATAACTAGACTGCACTATTATAAGTTTTCGCTAACTGAATGAAATGTGACGTGTTCTTTTTCATGTGAATAGCTATCTAAGTAACCAGAAATCTGCTAGTAAATTCAAGTATTAAGTGTAAGTGTTTATTACAATTGCTGAAGGGTAAATTATATTACTGAGACTCCCTTGCTGCAGAAAAATGGATGTGGAAAATGCTTGATGTACAACCTCAGGTGTTAGTTTACAAAGCAAGAAAACTTAAAGAACTTTTATAAAACGAGTCGTATTTTTCTAAAACTGGTGTGGTGTTATTTTTTAATGGATGGATGCTGAATTACTGGAGGGTGTGACGCAAGCTTAACATTGATGCCTCTAGTTTAGACCTTCCTACTCTGTGTCAGGCTACCCTATGTGGTCTGGTGACCCCAGTTCCAACCGGGCCATTTTGAACTTGTAAAGATACGCTGTGTAAGTGTTTTGCAAGGTATTGGAGACTACGTGGATTTGAGCTTGCTGCAGACAATGCTTGATTTATTATCAGGTAAATGAACAGTAAAAATCGGCCATCAGACAATAAAACAGTCCCACAAACAGTCAAATAATGGGCCCACAAACTGACTTATTCGACCAGCTGATCGGGCACCACCTGATTGCTCAACAGGCCAGTCTGACCATGTCCACTTGTAACATTTGACTTACAGGCCCTTGTACACTTCTGTACCATATACTAGAGACTTATAGATAAGTTGAATATGTCATCAAGAGTGTAGGCAATTTTGGCTTTAGGGGTCAGAGCACATACCCTTGGGCCTGCTTATCAGTGTCTCAAAGCGCACGTTAAAAATCCAGCAGCATTAGTCTTGAAACAAGCATTAGTAAATGCAATAGGTTTCGCCTATGTGATTAATAATACGTTTTATTGTTGTAAATTTTAGTACCCGAAGGTATCTCAGCTTTTACATGAACATCATTTACATTATGTAAGGACACATTCATTTTAGGTTCATTTTATTTTAAACGGAAGGGGAGATCAAGTGATGTGCCCAATATCACAGGATATTGAGCCCATGCAGAGACTCGAACCTGGTTCTACAGTTCCAAAGTTAGCAGCTGTTGGCGAACGCTAAAACCAGGTGCTGTGTGTGAATCTAGTTTGGTAAATGATACAAATTAATCACAATTGCCACAGCAGTGCTGATCACTTGTGTTGTTGTTGTAATATTTATTGATTGATTAATTTAAAATCTTTACAAAAACACAAGCTCTCCATTAAATACTTCCGAATTATAATACATCATAAAAATTGCATTTTAAATAACAGTAACTCTTTAAAATTAGATTCATTCGTTATTAAAACTGCTTCTAAAAAAAACAAATTCATATGTTAAGAGTTAGGGGCCATATGTATCAAGCAAATCAGCATTCGCAAAGGCCGAAATTCGCAGAATTTCAGCCTTTGCGAATGCTAATTTGCTAAATGGTATGTATGAAACATTTTGGCAGCAACATAAGAAATCGCAAAATTTGCAATTCCTTATTTTGCGATTGCACTTAAGGAATCGCAAATTGTGCGATTCCTTAAATGCAATGTATCAAAGGAAAATTAATTCAAAAATGCCCATAAGGATTCACAAATTACAACCAACTTCTAGTTGGTGGTAAGTTGCGAATTCTTTTAAAAAAGCTATTTATTTAAAGTCCAAAGGTGCCATATGACGCTCATACATGCCCTTAGGGCAGTGCGCCATATGCCCACACATGTCTTTTTCAGGGGTGCAGCAGGGTGTTCTTGTGACACCCCTGCACCCTTGAAAATATTCCTAAATTGCGATTAGCAAATTGCTAATCGCAAATTTCCCCTTCATTTCTATGGGCCTCCTGGCCCATAGAAATTAATGGGAAATTTGCGATTAGCAATTTGCTAATCGCAATTTAGGAATGTTAAGGAATCGCTAAAAAGAAGCGATTTCCTACATAGATACCATTTTGCGATTTCTAAATAGCGATTCCTTAAAAATCGCTATTTAGAAATCGCAAATGGTCATGATGAAACATATGGCCCTTAATTCCAACGTTGTGCTGTTCTAATTTTTTCCATACTATTGTTAAAAATGTTGTCAAAGCAGAGTTAATGGGTACATCATCTGAACAAAGACATCGAATCAATGCTTTTCTGCATGTCCTTATCCCTCTTTCATTAAATAGCCTTTTTAGTAATGTTAATCTTTCATTTTTTAGTTCTGGACAGAGACACAAGAGATGTATAATATTTTCCTCCCCAAGTTTGCACAGCCTACACAATATGTTAATTTCAAGTTTTTTCCATGGTAGTGCATGGGATTCTCTCGTCCATATACCAAATCGTGCTTTGATGAAGATCTGTTTGCTTCTCAATGATCATGCCATGTCCAAATATTGCTGAGGCCTCTTTTTTGTGTAACCATTTATTATGGATCATGCATGTTTCCTTTTACCAAGGGTAGCTTTATCACTTATCAATGATAGGTAATCTATTGTTTTATTCACAACTTTTTTTAAATGATTCCTGGGTTATGGTAGAGGTCCAGATCCCCCTAACCTCAAATTCAGCCAGAGCCTTGTCCAGGTATTTCCAGGCAGGTGATTTGTTATTTCCTTCTGATCACTTGTGCATGCAATACTCAAAAATTCTGCATGGCAAAGTTGGATCTCATCATATTAAGTGGCATAGTTAGGAATAGGACCTTTCATATAATTGTATATCTAACACTACATACACTATCACATAAACAGATCATGAATGACATTGGTGTTGCTGTTACACTGTAGATAAAACAACTAATTGCACATAGGATAACGCCAACTGTTCATGAGCCCGAGTGGACTGTCACAAGACACATGGACTAGAATTACAAAATACAGACACCCTGCCTACACATGGACTCTCTCTCTCTCTATCCTGCCTCTACTCTTGCATCTCCAGAAGAATCTGCTGACTGGCGATGAGTGGGGCGGGAAGAGCCGGACAAGTTATGAAACTTGTCCTAAAATAAGCCTTATTTTGTAGAGGGAGAAAAGAGGAAGAGGTCAGTAGCAGCGCACGTCAAGTGTCCGAACGAGTGTGGGATTTACTGTGGGACACATACAAATTACCTTTGTGCAGCTCTGCACCCCCGACTTTAATGTACCCAGGTAAATATGTGACAGAGTGAAATAAAATAAAAACATTGGACGTAAGTGTAGCACAAGAAAATACTGCATGCCTTGGACTGCTTGATCCCTGTCAGTGTAATCTCCTGACCAAACAAATGTCCAGAAATGAATTTAAAAAAAGGCATGCAGAAACTCAACACTCTGCACCTGAAGGATAAGGGGAGGATCTTGTTGCGGCTACCGGAGCCAACAGCAGACCAATTTGCAGAAGGCATTGCTACATACTGTACAGAAGCCTTTATATCTGTATGTACATCCACATGTCGATGTCACCGGAGGTGGGACCACCATGGGACAACCTTCGAGCCTATCCTGTCAGAAAAATGCCCTTCAACTTTTGACGCCTCATTACCTAACTCTGCCATTTTTCTGTGTAGGGCTCATTGGTGTAATTCCAGTGCTGCACATCTGCGCTTGTGCTAGACAAGTAAACACACACACATATTGAGAAGAAGCATGGGCTGTAGCCTCTGTACGCACAATGGCCCTCTGTGTCAGAGACACAGGTACCGGAAGAGGGTGAAAGTATGGAATGGAGGGGATGGGTGAGAGAGGAGGGCAGGAAGGGCGCAAGGGTGGGTATAGGGGTTCTCTATCATGTACTTACTTTGACAATACTTGTTGTGCCAATGACGTAGATTGTCTCATCTTCAATGATGTGTTTCTCCTGCACATGGGAAAAGTAGGAGGTGGTGTACACCGGTGACAGGAAAAGAACGAAGAGAAAACAGAGGCCACCCAAGATGGTAAGAGGACCGGCATGAAAGGTCATGCTGCTGCACCTGGGTAGAAGGTCGTGGCGTACTTTCATGCAAGGCAGTGTCCTGAAATGTGGCCATATTAAAGTCAGGCTCTGTGAGCACAACTCAGATAATAATAATAAGAGAAGCGCTGGCATGAAACTGACAAGGCACAGGCAATTCCATATGAGAGGGGGGCCATGTTGAGAGCTGATGGATAATCAGGCAAGTGCTGTGGAGGCAAAGCATCATTAAAAACAGTTCTGCTCAAAAGCAGAAAAAAACATTGCTTGGACTTTGGGACAATGATAAGAGCAAACACACAATGAAGAACAGGAAGTAGCATGCCATATCCAATAGAAGTGGAGGAAAAGTAAGTGGCGAGCACAGGAACCAATGAAAAGCAAGGAGGCGGGATGTAAGCCTTTTTTAAGATATACATTAACAATAGATTTCACAAGCACAACGCAAGCACTGTGCAGGTAAAACCTAAAAATAGGGGTGACTATAGACATTTTCTTACAAAAATCTGTAAACTCCCTCTCCAAAGTGCACCACATCCACTTTCGAAGTTTTGCCTCCTGCCTTCCCTTCAATGCTGACTTCCCTCAAGTGGCCCATTGACATAATTGATTGTGTTTGACAAAAATGGTCAGACTTTGTCACAACCTTTTCTTCATCTCGGTACCCAAAATTATAATCATTTCCTTTATCCGTTTACTCAAGGTGACTCATTTTACCCTACTTTCAGCCAGTTCCATTATCTCATACTGACTGTTAATATTTTTATGTTTTCTTGTTGAACATATACATCCTTGGTGACCTTCACCTGCATCCCTTTCATTTTTTCATCTGCTACTTTAACATATTCTTACTCCCACTTTCCAATACCGATTAGCCAAAAATGCCCACATAAGTACTTACCGTATACCATCACTTACACATTCCCCCAGTTTAATCAAATGTACTTATGCTCAAACATCTTCACAAACAACCCACATTTACTTTTCTCACTAGCTTCCTTTCATGCTGACTGTCACACATACAAGTTAACAGCTCGGTATCTTGTAATTATTGATTCCCACAAACCCTAGAAAGCTGTTCACACACAATGCACAAAAGAAGAGCGGTCATCTCCATTAAGGGCATCATCCTCTTGAGCGTTTTCCCTGTCACCTGAGGATAACCCCTTACTCATTACTTGTATACACTATAACCCATAAATATGTGCAAGCATTTATCAATGCTAGAGTAGCCTTCTCATCTTGACATGTATCCCTATCCTATTTGATGAATGCCACTGCCATCTTTTGATCGTACTATGGCACATAAATATTCAGATTTAACATAAATTACCCTTGCACTCTGCTGTCCTTATTTACTTCCTACTTTAGTCACTCCAATATGTGTGCCATTGTGCGACCTCTGAAGAATACTCCCAACTCCAATGCTAACTCCATGTCTCCATCTATGAATTCCCTTTCTTATTACTTCACGCTAAAGAGAGCTCTGTGAAAGACAATGGAGTGGTAGGGCCTACATGGAAACAAAAATCTCCTCCAGAACTTTTTTTTGAAATAAGCCTTACAATACGGAAAGCTGTGACTAGAATGGGGCCATTGGGCATGGCTGGGTCATGACAGTGCACGCTGCTCTCAAAGCATTCACCTATCTTGCAACCACCAGAAAGTGTTAGTCTGGCATAATGCCCAGGCCTGCTCCGTAGAGTGGCAGCAAGCTATAAACATTAGTATAGGCCCGCCTCAACAAATATTACAATGCCCAGATCAACTATATTTATATTTCCCTCCCTCTATTTTTCCTCAGGATGTGTTGTGCTGAGCTGGTGAGTGAGTCAAGACGCAGTGATCGAGAGAAATTTCAGAGTGTAGGAAAGTGGGTTCCTGTTGTAGTAACCCCACCACTTTTTTCCAGATGTCTGATGCATTTCGGCTAAGTGTGCCCTGGGTCCCTACCAATCAAATTCCCAGGGTGTATGTTCTTCCTCTAAACTGTACCATTGTTTCCACAATTGGCACAACTCTGGCATACCTGTAAGTCCCTTTCAAGGGGTACCTATGGTACCAAGGGTGTGGTGCCAGGGAAATGCCTCTGAGGGTTGCAACATGTATTATGCCACCCTTGGAGACCTCTCACCACAAACATGCACCACTGCCATTGCAGCCTGCATGTTTTGGTGCAGCTAAAAGTGAAGAGTCGACATAGCACACATCACAGCATGAGGCCTAGTAAAGTCACCCTTAAAGCAGGGTGCACTATCCCTCATGTGAGGACCTGTAATATCTAAGGTCATTCTTAGATATTATAAGTGCCCAGTAAAGCCAGACTGAGTATACGGTCTGTAAACTGGTCGCTACGAGTTTCCTAGCACCATAATGACTTTACTGAATCCTGGAAGTTTGGTATCAAACATCCCAGAATAATAAACCTGCACTGATTCCAGTGTCAGATTGTTATAACACGCACTCAGGTGCGTGTGATAACCCATGACCCAAACCAGCCACTGGTGGGTTGCTGACTGGTGAACACCAGCCTGCCACTGCAAGACAGGTTTCTGGACTGCTGAGATGGGAGCCTTTGCTCCCAGGCCCAGAAACAAAGCCTTTGCTGGGCGGAGGTGTTCACACCTCTCCCAGATCAGGAAGAGCCATCTGTGCCAGGGGAGCTTCAAAGGCCTTGTTGCATTTTTAACGTGACCCTCAGCCTCTCCCACTGTCAGGAGCAGACCTCCTTCCTGTCTCACCCCCTTTTCGGTGGGAAGACAGTTGGGAAAAATTGGAACAGTTCAGAAGGTGTGCCCACCTCTGTCAACCCCACCCCTCAGGTGGGGGAGGTGAGGTAAAGCACACTCTTCAGCGCCCGCCATCTTGTAAATGGTAGGCACCCTCCTATCAGGATTAGGGATTATGCCCTCTCCCCCACATGGGGTGAGCACATTAAGGGTATAATCACCATAACGAGAGCAGCCCATTGGCTATACCTCAAGACCGCTAAAAGCGCCTCCTAAATACAGTATTTAGAGGGCAGCCCTGCACCCAGAAATCAGAATCGACTACTTAGGAAGACTGGAACCCAAAGGTGTCACAGCAGTTAAGACTCCAGCCCAACTGACTTGGTCCCAGCCCTAACAGCCTGCCTGCAACTCTGAAACCCTCTGCGCATAAAATGACGGCTCCAAAAACGATCAGCAACCCCCAGAATTGGCAAGGACTGAGCCCCTGCTTCCACAAAGGCTCGAGACTCCTGAGGACAGAGGCACTCTCCACCAAAGAAGTTCAACCCCTGCGGGAACACAAAACCATGCTCCAGGACTTACCTCTGCACACGCTGTCCACGATCTGTGTCCAGAGAGTCCACTGGTCTCGAAGTGGTTCCCAAGCAATCCTGACATCCAATCCATTGAGTGGTGTCACATCCAAGGTGCAGTGTTGACGCCTGCAGCCTCTTCACAGCAACCCCCTTGACAACGACCTTCCCAGTATGGTGAAACCCGACGTCCAAAGACACCCCTGCATCCTGGTGACCAGAGCCAATATTGCTGCAATGTTGCCTGGCATCTCAGCTTCTTCCCCTGGCTGTTGGTTCCACCAAAGAGACCTCCTGGTCTGAGCCTGCAGCCTGAGACCGGAACCAAAGACCTCTATTGGGTAACATCGGCAGCCCGATGCGGTATAATCACCCTGCACCTGGCCGCTCCTGCGCCGTTGGATGTGTGGGTTTGGTGCTGCCTTGGGCCCCCTTTGTACTTACCTTACCTCCTGAAGATTGTCCTCCAAGCCCTCTTTACCTCCCCATGAGCAGCCTCCAACTGTTTTACCCCTAGTCTCCATAGACTTGCTTTGGCACCCCTGCACTCTGCACCCAGCTGCCCTGGTGCCGCTGGTGGTGTACCTCAAGTGCTAAATTGAACATTGGTGAACCTTGGTTCTAGCCCCTAAACCACAGTTACCAAAAACATTTACTTACCTGCAAACTTAACACTCAGGTTTTCTCCATAGGATTGTATGGTGGGTTTTCTCTGAAAAGTGGTCTAAGTGTTGACCCTGTCTTAGACTGCAACAAAGTAACTTAGGGGCCGATTACGATGGCAGTAAATCCTCGACCGCCGGGCTGGCGGGCCTCACCGCCGGTCGCGGATTTACCACCATCAACCTTGAAATTCCCACCGCCAAATTAGGATGGCGGTGGGAAGGGAAAAGTTACCTCGGCGGATGGAAAGACCGTCCGCCGTGGTCCCGCAAGGTGGGCCTTTACGCTCGCCTTGCTGGACCAGGTACAAAGGGTCAATGGAGGCACTGCCATGGTCATTTGGATGCCTGTCTTTTGCGGCGGAGTTCCCGCCACAACAAGACAGTCAAAAAATGCCTTCGGAGGCCCGTTGCGGGCCCCCAGGGGGGTGGGATGCTGCACGTGGGGGGTAACTATGGTACCCCCCTACATTTGCATGTACAAGGTTGCAGGCACTGCACGGTGCCTGCCATGTTGTACAAGCAAATGTAAAAGATGTGTTTTTACATTGTGGCGGGTGCTGGCACAGCCGCCACAATGTAAACATACAGGATGCCCCCGCCAGTGTGGCGGGCGCATCCTAATTAGTTTTGCGGGACCGCCGCACCTATGGCGGGCGGTCCCTTTTCCACCAGCGATGGCGGGCAGACTGTGTCCGCCCGCCATCGTAATCGGCCCCTTAGTGTCTTCCAAAGAGTTAACCTGCTTACTGATGTACTGTGATGCCTAGACCGTGTTATTGGTTTGTTTCACTAGATAATAGAAAAGTAACTATAAATTAACTAAAAAAAAATCTAAAGTAATTGCAAGTATTCAAAAGAGCTTACAAGTAATTTTTCTACTGCAAAGGTTTTCTCCATAGGATTGTATGGTGGGTTTTCTCTGAAAAGTGGTCTAAGTGTTGACCCTGTCTTAGACTGCAACAAAGTAACTTAGGGGCTGATTACGATGGCAGTAAATCCTCGACCGCCGGGCCGGCAGGCCTCACTGCCGGCCCGGCGGTCGCGGATTTACCGCCCTCACCCTTGAAATTCCCACCGCCAAATTAGGATGGCGGTGGGAAGGGAAAAGTTACCTCGGTGGATGGAAAGACCGTCCGCCGTGGTCCCGCAAGGTGGGCCTTTTACGCCCGCCTTGCAGGACCAGGTACAAGGGGTCAATGGAAGCGGTGCCGTGCAGGCACCGCCATGGTTATTTGGATGCCTGTCTTTTGCGGCGGAGTTTCCGCCACAACAAGACAGGCCAAAAATGCCTTCGGAGACCCGTTGCGGGCCCCCAGGGGGGTGGGATGCTGCACGTGGGGGGTAACTATTGTACCCCCCTACATTTGAATGTACAAGGTTGCAGGCACTGCACGGTGCCTGCCATGTTGTACAAGCAAATGTAAAACATGTGGTTTTACATTGTGGAGAGTGCTGGCACAGCCGCCACAATGTAAACATACAGGATGCCCCCGCCAGTGTGGCGGGCGCATCCTAATTAGTTTTGCGGGACCGCCGCACCTATGACGGGCGGTCCCTTTTACACCAGCGATGGCGGGCGGACTTTTTCCGCCCGCCATCGTAATCGGCCCCTTAGTGTTTTCCAAAGAGTTAACCTGCTTACTGATGTACTGTGATGCCTAGACCGTGTTGTTGGTTTGTTTCACTAGACACTAGAAAAGTAACTACAAAGTAACTAAAAAAAATCTAAAGTAATTGCAAGTATTCAAAAGAGCTTACAAGTAATTTTTCTACTGCAAAGTAACTTGTATGCTTCCACAAAAACATTGCACACTGTATCTTGAAAAGTATGATTGAATTGAAAGTATCTCTTACCAGCTACTGATTAAATCTTGGTTCTAGTAATAAAAGTAACAAAGTAACAACTTTTTATACAAACCATTGGTGTGGATTCAGTCTTTGAGTGTGTGACATCATTTCTTGCCTGAGTGTGTACAACAAATGCTTAACAGTACCCTCTAATAAGCCTGACTGCTCAACCACTCTACCACAAAAGAGAGAAGAAAGTATCTACTTTAGTCTCTCTATACCTCTGGGGAGCCACTGGAATCCGCGCAGACTATACCTTACTTTGGTATAGAATATAGAGAATCAGCTCCGTACACAGAGGCTTCACCCCTACCCTCCCCCCCCTCCTTTTGTGGCTCCTACAGTTATGGAGGAGCTGCTAAGGCCCTCGGCATGGGTCATATTGCTAGAGCATTCCTTTAATTGCAGGTGTATTTACAGCAGTGGGAAGTGAGGTTATATTAGCAACCCACGTAGAATGCTGATTTTGGTTCAGCCAATCAGGCTGCTGCTACTAAATA